>NC_069499.1:1297755476-1297970476 GCF_027579735.1 Bombina bombina | reverse complement strand
AATAACCACACTGACACAGAGAGTTGGGTATAAGACCATATCATGGTTATGTTTATTAACAATTGAATAAACCTGACTTCAACGGAAGTCGACTATATATATATCTAATTCGGGGCGGCATTCGAGGCCTAGTAAAAATAGTACTATTAGCTCCATATGACCAGAGGTCGCAAGCCAGATGTTATGAAATTTTGCGAAGTGCTAAAGGGGGGCCGCGAAAATGCGGCTCCACCCCATTCCTTCTAGGAGGCGCAGACATCCTAAAGGATCTTCAGCCAGCAGACCCGCGGGGCAGGGCCCCACAGGTCACGACCTGAGGACATCACCCCCGCCCATTAGCCCGACTATCACCTCTGCAGACTCTGCCCTCAGATGTTTTATAGCTATGACCTCCCGCCACTAGGAGATGTATCTATCCATTCTTTTGAGCTTCTACCTGTTAAGGTACTGGTGAGACAAAGCCTTCCAGCAATGACCCCCAGGAAGCATCTAAATTACCGCTAAGGTCTTACAATGATTAGGCCAACTAACCCTATCCCCGCCTTTAGCCTTTGAATAATCAGCAACCGACTAGGAAGCCATTAGCCTGAATGACGCCATAACTGGTTAACCTATTAACTAACTAGTAATAAGGGTTGGGTGGGAGGGAAACTTTCTCCTTTGAAAAATCCCAGAAGAAGAGGCCAGATTCTTCCAGAACTTTTCTTATAAATGGTAAGGCTAAGCCCTCTTCTTACCTTGCAACATTTTTGCCACTACACTACACTGGGATTTTCACTAGCCTGTCATGCTCATCTCTTAACTCCATTACAGGAGATTTCGCTACCCTACATTCCCCTAAGGGCTGATGCTGTATCTGGTAGTTCCAACCCCCTACTAATACTTACTTAACTTACTAAGATAACAAATAACCACACTGACACAGAGAGTTGGGTATAAGACCATATCATGGTCATGTTTATTAACAATTGAATAAACCTGACTTCAATGGAAGTCGACTATATATATCTAATTTGTGGCGGCATTCGAGGCCTAGTAAAAATAGTACTGTTAGCTCCATATGACCAGAGGTCGCAGCCAGATGTTATAAAATTTTGCGAAGTGCTAAAGGGGGGCCGCAAAAACGCGGCTCCACCCCATTCCTTCTAGGAGGCACAGACGTCCTAAAGGATCTTCAGCCAGCAGACCCGTGGGGCGGGGCCCCCCAGGTCACGACCTAAGGACATCACCCCCGCCCATTAGCCCGACTGTAACCTCTGCAGACTCTGCCCTCAGATGTTTTATGGCTACGACCTCCCGCCACAAGAGACAGACTAACTCCGAAAGACTGACTCTTGCCGCCACAAACTAGATATGGGTAACCAAGGCCCTTCTGAGGTCCGACATGAAGATCACCAGCCCCTCATCAGAGAGATGGATGCCGTATGAGCGATATAGCCCCATCTTATCAGCGGAGATCTGATCATGTTGGACCACCAAACCGCCTACAGCCACCACAGCTATTCTTTTTCCTAACCCTGTAAGCTATCCTAGGTGTGGGGAAGAATCTCCACTGCAACCGGGGGATTATGTTGGACCAAGCCAACCTTACCCCCGGGAACGTTGTACAAATCCAACGTACATCAGACCTCATAACATTGATGAGGTCCAAGGCCGGTGCGGAACCTAAATCATTGCCCCCCATATGGAGGAGAATAATATGGGGCTGGCCCCATCTGTGTCTGGCATCTTGAAGGAGGGCCGGCAAACCATTCCACTGTAAGCCTGTACGACCCAACCATCTCACCGAGGCCTTCGAAACCGATAGCCCCAATTGCTGCCCGTCAGGAAGAGAGAGAGCCCTCAGGGCCACCCAGTGCATGTATGAGTGCCCTACGATCAAAATTCGAGTAGGGCCCGTGGCCACACCTAAAACAGATTACACATGATTAAGAAACTTAAAAAACGTAAACACTGCAGCTGAAACTGGTCAATGCGCGCAGGTCAGGCGAACAGGTCCCCTCCCCTTTATGCCTCCTCGGGGGGGGCGCACGTAAAGCTTATAACACTGGGACTTCCACCTACCCAAACTTTGAATGCGCTCTGCCCTCCAACCGAGCGCCGCCACACTGGTGGCAGCTCCTATGCGAAATGAATGGGGGGTGATTCTGTATTCCCCCATACCCGCCGAAAGCACCACTTTTTTAAGAACTGCTGCAAACTGGTACCGGGAAAAGTTAGACCCGTCAGCGTGTACCAGGAAATGTGCTGGGCCATGCGCGCTACGTACGCCTTCGTCAACAATACTTGGCAGGCTCCTGAAACTGAAGGGGTCAGGGTCACCCAGGCCACCTTTCCTTCTTGGTCTGTCTTGGGAATAAACAACAGCAGGTTCTCCCCGGCCCATTTGATGTGGGTCACTTGTATTCCAGTCCTAACTGCCTGCTTAGAGGCAGCTACCAATTCCCACGGTCTCAGGGAAGCAAAAAATGCCAAAGAGAATGCACACTGAAACAGCTCCCTTTCCCCACAATCAATGCACACATCTACCAGGGCCTCGAGCAGTTAAGTTAACCTGCACAAGGTCACCGGTTCACGGGCTTCTCCCGTCTTACCTTCCAATCTGCCCCAGCCTTTAACTACCTGCCTCACCATAAAACCTTTCGTGACATTAGGGTAGTCCAGCAGATTGCAGAAAAAAGAAATGGCCGCTATCTTATTAGCTATAGCTCCTTTACAGATCCCTTTCCTATTCCATCCGGTGAGCCATTCCAAGTTTCTAGAGGCCTCCTCAACTACGGTGCCGCGCTCAAGGCAATATCCTACCCACTCACCCCAGTGCCGCGAGTAGGCCTTCCAGGTGTTCGGTGCCAACGACGCCTGCACTAGGTGCCCGACAGAGTTCCATGCCCCGCTAACTGCCAAACAGAAGGGGGACAAGGTAAGCCAGATGCTGCCACACTGGGAGCCAATCTACAGAACTGCTCCCATTGAAACCTAGATAATGCATCCGCCAATGTGTTATTAACCCCTGGGACGTGTCTCGCTGTAAATTGGATGTTGTATTGCAAGCATCTAAGCACCAGCTGACGCAAATACCTAACCACTACTGGTGAGGAAGCGGACAATCTATTAATGGCGAAAACAACACTAGCATTGTCCGTCCAAAACACGATGAACTTGTCCTTCAAAACCGGTCCCAAGAGTTCCATCGCCACCACTATGGGGAAGAGCTCCAAGAGCATCAGGTTCCTAGTCATA
Source organism: Bombina bombina (assembly GCF_027579735.1). Lineage (NCBI taxonomy): Eukaryota > Metazoa > Chordata > Amphibia > Anura > Bombinatoridae > Bombina > Bombina bombina. The sequence goes on along the minus strand of NC_069499.1, from coordinate 1,297,967,236 downwards.
CCCCTTTGAACCCACGACAAAGGCCATGGTTCGGCACTCCACTGGCCGTCGAGGTATGCCCCATATCCAAAAGCCCCTGCAGCATCTGTCAGAAGGTGTACTGTCTGACTGGAAACCTGAGGGGAACACAATAGTAGCATTCCATTAAACTATCTGAGAAAATGCTCCCATACCTTGAGATCTTCACGCATGTCTTCCGACACTGTGACCCGCCATGCGCCGTTAAGAGTTGAAAGCTTAGCTTCCATCCTCCTATTAAACACGCGGCCCATGGGTATAACTTTGCAGGTGAAATTAAGGAGCCCCAGAACTGATTGCAGTTCCCTCATGGACATGCTAGTGGTCGTAGTTGCTTTCCGGACCTCCGTGAGCATGGCGCCCAACTTTTCTGCGGGCAGACGACATAGCCTTGCAGCAGTGTCTATCTCAATACCCAGGTATGTAAGCCTTGTACAGTGGCCCTGCGTCTTGTCCTCGGTGAGTGGTACGCCAAATCTTGCCATTAGGCCCCTCATCACCGCCATCAGGCGATCGCATTCCTGTGAATCCGCGCTGCCCACCAGCAAGAAATCATCGAGGTAGTGTGCCACAACGCCCCCACCGGCCTCCGTCACAACCGCCCAATGCAAACATTTGCTAAATTCTTCAAAAAAGGCACATGAAGGTGAACACCCCATGGGTAGGCATTTGTCTACTTAGTAGCGCCCTTCGAATTTACACCCCATCAATCGAAACAACGTTGGGTGTATGGGAAGCAAGCGAAACGCAGCATCGATGACCATTTTGGCCAGCAGCACGCCCGGCCCCGCCACTGTAACCAACTCTAGGGCCTGATCAAAGGACTGGTAAGACACCGAGCTGATCATCGGGTCAATTGCGTCATTTACTGGCCCGCCCTTTGGATACGACAAATGCTGTATCAGGCGGAACTTCCCCAGGTCCTTCTTAGGGACCACCCCCAGCGGTGAAATAACCAATTTGGGAACAGGGAGGTCTATCAAACGGACCTGCAAACCTCCCCAGGGCAATTTCTTTGTCCAATTTTTCCCTCACCTCCCCTGGCCTCTCATAGGCCGACTTCAAATTCCTATGGGAGGAGGACCCAACTACTGCACCCATTGTTGGAATCCGGAAGCCCTCCACAATTCCTTCAAGAAGCCGGCCCGCGGCCACCCTATCCAGGTAGGCCGCTAACCAGGGCCTAATTGTATCCAACCTCAGGGGCATTGGAGCTCTTCTGCCCAGCGCCCCCTTTGTGGGCTCCATGATTGGCTCCCCCGTCTTTCCTTTTAGGACAATCGGAGCCTGGATGCTGTCCGCCTCAGTACATGCAGGCGTGACGAAAGGAGCAGGACGACCCTTTGTCGCACTGCTTCTCATTGTAACGCCAATACTCCCGGCCACACCGCTTGACCAGGCCCTGCGGTTTCGAGGGCCCTGATCGCACTGGCAATCCCCCTCCCTTCTTGGGGACAAGTAGGGACCATAAGTCCAAATCCTTGACCCCGAAATTGAGGACAGGGTTCTCTACCATTTTCTTCTGAATTCGCTGTCATATGCTCTCCATATGCCTTCCCCAAACCTGTTATAAATAGACTCAATTGTATCTGCATTTTTATAATGTCTACCACGGCCTCCGGTCTCTGCTCTATGTAGCAAGAAGAGAAAACACGGAAGCATCGCCTCCATTCATCAAAAGTATCCGGACGCTGTAACTTTTTCGGACTGGTACCGTCCTCGCTACGCTCCTTATCCCGCTGTGCTTCTAGCGACAGCTCGAACATGTTCACATACTTGTGATCCCTAATCTTCTGCACAGTTTTGGCCTTCAAATGCGCGTGAAGGCAGTGAATTTTGCAAGGGTATGAATCACCCTGCATAGCCACCTTTCTTTCACTAAGAGCAGTATCCTGCGCCTGTACTCCACTCCCTGCTCCTGTGACCCTGAAAGGGAGGGCGATGAGCCACCCTGCCCTGCTAACAGCTGCGAATACACCTCCCCTCCTAGCCTTGTTTTCTGATTTCGCTCTGCGACCAATAGCTTCAGCATCCTAAACATGTGCCGCTGTCCCTTGCTATTGAGCCCTAGCTTTCTACCTCCATCAGAATCTGAATCAGTGCTGGAGTCAGTGCTAAGTGTGTGCAACATTTTTAATAAAGATTTCTCACCAGCTGCAGAGGTGGAGGGCGACACGGTCCCCGCTGCTGCTCCTGATGTGCCTTCTCCTGCCTGGACTGCTGTCAATGCGCCTGCGACGCCAGACGTCTCTGCCACCGGTGCTGAAGCCCTGAAAAGAAGAAGCAAACAAGAGGGGAGTATCTAGGCCTGCCACGTGCATCCCCTGTCTGCGGCCGCAGGTGGGGGTAGAAGTACTTGGGCCTGCGCTGTTATTAACCCCACTCATAAGCTCAGTGTCATCAGCCTCATCCCACTCGTTCACTGCTCCTATCTGACTATTCTGGGCCCCAGCACCGCGCATTGGCTCTGCTCTTATTCCCTGTGCCAACCCAGCATTCATTCTGGTGTCTGTCACATGCACTCTTGATTTGCCCACATATGCCACATTATGTTCACCCAGGTTTGGTCTCTGATACCCCAATTGGGCACCACGAACACCCGCATAGCTTGGCCTTCCATACTTAGCCCCTCTGAGTCTCCCCGCTGGCAAGCCATGCCCCCTTTGCACTACCGCTCTTCTGACCCCCATCCCTGATGCTGCAGAGTGATGTGCAGCGGAGCTGGCCTGCCCGTATACTCCCCACTCATCTGTGGTAAGTACCTGGCTTGGCCTCTTGCGTGCCCTACTGTCCTCCTCACCGCTCCCTGATCCGGCCGTCTGCGTGCGTCACCACCGGAAGTGACGTCATGCGCAGCAGACGTTAAACTGGAAGTGGGATCGGCCGACACTAGGCCACAACCGGAGCCTGCACTGGTAGTTGCAGGCTCCGACTGAGCCACCAATGATGCCAGCCCACACACGGAGCCCGCGCCTGAAGTAGCAGGCCCCGGCTGAGCCACCAATGAATCACTGGTCTTACTGGAGGGCGGAGGGTGGATGGTAGTAGTCCCCACAACCGGGATTAAAGTAGTAGAAACCGGGGGCAAAACCGGCAGTGAGAGCCTTAAACAGGCCCACAACAGCTGCAGCAGCCTCCTGGGACATGCCGGAGTCCGTAAGGGCCCCCAAACCAGCTTCCATTGCCCTTTCCAAATTGGCAACAGCCCCCCCACCCGCTGCATCCGCCTGGCCTGTAACCATCACAGTATTAGGCCCAGCGGATCCAGCCACAGGAGTTGGTTGTATAGGTGGGGTAACATGTAAGGGAGGAATAGCAGAGGATACAGGCCTGTTTTTAACCGGACATCTTCACTAGAAGGATGGCACAGAAACTTTCTCCTTTGAAAAATCCCAGAAAAAGAGGCCAGATTCTTCCAGAACTCTTCTTATAAATGGTAAGGCTAAGCCCTCCCCTTACCTTGCAACATTGTTGCCACTACACTACACTGGTATTTTCACTAGCCTGTCATGCTCATCCCTTAACTCCATTACAGGAGACTTCGCTACCCTACATTCCCCAATATGAGAGAACAATGCTTTGTACTATCTGAGTAGCTTCTCCGAATTGATGCAAAAAAATGGCCACAAGGGGCGGAGCTAACTCCTGAACTGAACGGTCGCACTCTTAGTGAGCTCCGCTGGAAATTCTGAATAAAAGTAAATTTTTGGGTAAAATTCACTCTGGTAACCGGCTTATCTACTCCTGAAGCACCCAAACCCCTCCTAGCACCTTTTCAGAGGGGAGCTCCAGCTCAATCCGGCTGATTAAAGTTTTTCTTTGGCCCTGGTTTGCGGCACTACAAGGGGCCTGGACATTTGCCTGCAACACCGCTACTTGTCCCTGGACCGAGAAGGCTAAGCTTACCTCCTATCAACACCGGTGACTCCGGAGGGTCGGGGCTCCGCTCCGGAGCCGTCCCGGTTGCAGCTGCGTGGGCTCCACCTGTGAACCGGAGCTCAGTATAGGACACCCCTGTGACCGATATTCGATATCGGAAGAAGCCTCTTTTAGTACCCTCGGTGCCAACATCATACCCTGTCAGAAATCTATTGCCGGGCACCCGGTACTTACCTGCCTACATTCCCCTTGAAGTTTCCTGGAGCGGCGCGAACAGCCGCCATCTTGCCTGGTGCAGGGATAGAGGAGCAGTAGCGCAGCCTGTCAGAGCGAGACTCGGGACTATTTCTACTACCCAGCTCTACTTACAGGTGTCACGGTAAGCAAGACATCTCTTCTCCTGATCAGCACAAGCCTCCTCCGAGCTCCGGAGCTGAGATCACCTTTTCCCCACTGCTCCTGGATCCAGGCCTGGCTGCCTTTCTGCAGTGGGTGTGAAGAGGCACTCACTACCACTGTTCTTCTACTCTCTCCCGACTACCACGAGTGACCGGCTTTCTGATAGACTCTTTGGGACACCGGTAAGCCTGTACTTTCCCACATTCTATAATCCCTGGGCCTGAGCAGAGGGGGGTTAGAACTGTTCCCCCCCACCACCACCACAATCTGCCCCTCAGGGTCACTTTTACATATAAGGGTCACTCAGAGTATTCAAAACCCTTTCCAGTTGAGGCCCTTCTCCTGCATATTTTAACCCCCTGGGTCCCTGCACACCTACATGGGCATATCATTTATATACTCTACGGAATTCTTCTGTTATGGGAGGCAGATTCATTTAATTCACCTTGCCTTCTCTGTGAACTGCCTTTCCTGTGATATTCTCCCTACAGGGAACAGTTTATGCTACTGCCTTATCTCCAAGACTGTACTGTGGATTACAGCCTTCCTTCAAATTGAAAAATTTAGGCCCAAGAGCTGCTGCAACCTATCTGTGACTACCTCTTAACTTGCAGCACTATAATCCTTTGGACTATACATATACCTATATTTTTTCTACTCTGGGGACTGCCCTTATGGACGTGTCTGAGCTGTGCTACCATTGGCACTTTGGAGCTCTGTTTATGGGTTACAGTGTTTAGACTGCTGTGATATAGGGGCTGCTGCGCCAGCTAATTTGTTCTTGGGCCCTCATACCCAAGTGTAGTGTCATTATTTTTTCTAACCAAATATTTTTCTTTACAGGCTCCTAACATTAAGAATTGTACTGTCACCTCATATCTTACATTTGCTTATTGTACAGATACCTTACCATCACCTAATCACACACACACACAGATTAGCGAACCCACCTAACAAATAAGTTTTAGGCCTCAAATAGCTACAAGCACATTCTCGCACTTATTCCCCTTAATCCAGCCCCTGAGATTACAATTGATACGGAATTAGGTCTGCAGAGGGAGTTTAAGACTAACCTTCCTTAAATATCTCAAGCATAGCAGCGTTGAATAGCATAACACCCTCATTCTTTGCAAACCTGTGTCCACAAATTTAATATCATCCAGAAACGTATTTATCTTTATGCTGCAGCAACCACAGCCCTCCATTGTTGGGTAAATGTATTGAACTCTGCAGTTGTCAGTAACCCAGGGACAGGTTTTCCTGAATAGATCTCCTAATATACAGCTGCTCATACCAGCATAATAAGGGTGGACATTTTGCTGCTTATTTTTGCTTTGCATAAAACTTTCACACAGAACTATTGCTGTAGCTCATACCTAAAACAAATTTAAGGACTTAATAGCAGGGTATTTTATCCACCCCGACTCATTAATCCACTGAGTCACACTGTTTATTAATTCTCTCTGGCACCTCTCCCTTTCCGGTCCAGCCAGTCTGGGCTGGTCACTTCCCTTCTCCTTTTTCCCTTCTATATAGTCGTATCCCACCACTCCCTGGGGTGCCAGTGACTCACATACCTGCATTTATGTGTTGAGATCGAAGGGTTCAATTACTACCTATTATTTGATGCTGTAACAAAATGTCATAAATATAGAAAGTGTTATTGACCCCTGCTCCGCAGTCTAGCAATACATACCAGACCTAGTAAACTTTACTGTAAGGTGCTTTATACTTTTCAGATTGTTTTCAGAGCGCTCTATAAGAGAAGGTTGGTGTTGACCTTTAACCTACAGGCATACCTAAAAGTCTTAATAAAATGCCCCACGGGCCCAGGCGTCAGGGGAAACCCTCCACTACCACTCAGAAGACTGTTTATGACCACTTTACTCAATCGGGAAAGGAATCTAACCCTGTCACCAACGAGGAGATGAGCGACCCTGAGTGGATCGATGCTGAATCTCATTCCAGTGTGCGCTCAGAAGCGCCTTCACACCATTACATTACTAAGGCTACCCTACAGCATATGTTGGCCAGTCAAAGACGCTCTATCACCCAGGAAATTCAACGGTCTTCTGCGGAACTGAAAAAGGAAATCTCAGAGATTGGAGAAAGAGTTGAAGCACTAGAACGGAAACAGGATGATCTAGCAGTAGATCAATCAAACCTGCTCACTTACTCTGAAACTCTAGCAGATCAGATGACTCAACTTGAATTTAAAATGGCAGACATCGAAGACAGATCTCGCAGAAATAATATCCGGTTTAGGGGTATTCCAGAAACCGTAGAAAATACTCATCTCCAACCCTACCTAAAGGAGCTGTTTAGAGTACTCGTGGGCACCCCAGACGGACACACTGATACAATGGAGAGAGCCCATAGAGCTCTAAGATCACGACTTACTCCAGCCGACAAACCAAGAGATGTAATCGTCTGCTTTCACAGCTACATATATAAAGACAAACTTATGCAAGCAGCCTTCAAAAGACCGCCTATGCCAGAAAAATTCAAGGATGTTCAACTCCTGCCTGATCTTTCAACTCATACCCTACAGTACCGTAAAACCTTTCAACAAATTACTCTGACGCTCAGGAAGGCCAATATTAAATACAGGTGGGGCCATCCTACAAACCTAGTTGTCACCAGAAACAACCAGAGCCACACAATTAACTCCATACCTCAGGGTATGGCTCTCCTGACCACATGGGGCCTACACCCGGAACAGCCTCCACCGTTACAGCCAACCCACCCAAAGCTGAGAGCTTCGGCTCCTGAATGGACTATTAAGAGCAGAGAGCCAAAAACCTAAAACTAACCCACCGTAAAAACACGCCTGGTAGCCTTTAACGGAACTTACTAGACTTTATTTGACCTTGAAGTTTGACCTGTCTCCAACAGATCATAACTGAGACTGAGTTAAAGTTTGAAAAGTTTACTATTAGATAGTACAATTAAGTTATGTGTTAGATTGTTGTTTAAGGTTGTTGTCTTAATTTAAGTATTGCACATATGTAATAGCAAGTTAATTTACAATGATTACTGCGGAGCAGGGTCCATTCTAAAGACCCCTGTTTCTGTTGGCTTCTCGCCCCCCATCACAGGCAGCCCACACTAGGGCTCCACCATAGCGAACTATTTTCGCTAACTCTTCTTCACACTATCTGTTGCCTATTCCCCTCCCCCTATCCTCCCCACTCACACTAACTCTCAGTATCAAAAGACCTGACCTACTCTCCATACCTCTCTATGCCACCCCTTAAAATACTAACCCACAATGTACGAGGCCTAAACTCCCCACATAAGCGTAGCCTTTTGGCTAGATCACTCAAATTCCATAACCCTGATGTAGCATTCCTTCAGGAAACACATTGGTCGTCAGACAATCCTCCTTGCACAATATCTAAAGACTACACCGTCCTCGAATACACCTCTTTTTCAAAAAAAGCCAGAGGTACGGCAATTTTAATCCATAAAAGAATAGCTTATGAACCAATCCAAGTTCTAAAAGACCCCCAATCTAGATTTCTCATCCTAACATGTAAGCTAGACCATACTGATCATACCTTAGTTTCTATTACCTACCTAACTCGCATCAGCCTAGATACCTCAAACGAATCCTACACACAGTCGACCGGATAAAAATAGGCAGAGTCTTACTAGCGGGGGACTTCAACATGACTTGGGATCCAGCACTAGACAGAAAAAGAACTGCCCGGACAAAACACACCACCCCTCCTGCTCAACTTTCCCAAAAGTTCAGACAAATAATTACCCACTTCTGCTACTTTGACGTATGGCGTTCACTCCATACTAGAGATAGAGACTACACCCACTTCTCATTCCCTCATAAAACATACTCTAGACTTGATTATGTTTTCTGTTCAGCAGAAACCCTTGACCTAGTCAAACATTCTAGCATCTCCCTATGCCCATGGTCCGATCATGACCTAGTCTCAGTAACTCTCCGCTCAGCGGAGCGACATAATGTGAAGCCTTCATGGCGCCTCCCGTATGACATCCTACAGGATGTTGCATTTAAGGAAACCTTGAGAAAAGACATAACCTTTTATTGTCAAACTAACGACAATAATCAGGTCAGAGATGACACATTATGGGGGCGGCAAAGGCCACCTTTAGAGGTCTCATAATTAAAAAACAAGCTCATCTTAAAAAACTATCTGGCCTACCCCTTTCCAAATCTCATATTGAATTGCGTCGACTAGAAACTCCTAAATAGAAGTACACCCTCAGACGACACCACAGCCCAAATTATACAGATTAAAAACCATATTAACCAACTAGAACTAAAACGCACCCCAGTGGCTAACTTATTTAAGCTGAAACAAATTACTTACCATAAGAGCAACAAAGCAGATACACTTACTAGGCAATAAACTTAAAAACAGAGCGAGTACCTCAAGAATTCACCAGATTCAATTTGAGAACCAGACATACCGCAAACCCTCAGATATTGGTACTTGTTTTGAGAAATTCTACTCAAACCTGTAGCAATCTAGAAAAAAACGCTAGTGACAAAACAAACCCCCGCTGACAAAATATGCTCTTTCTTTCGCAGCTTAAACCTCCCTCATTGTCACCTGACGATCAAGAAACACTCTCATCCCCCTTCACCTCTAAGAAATCAAACATGTAATAAAGCATCTAAAACCTTTTAAAACTCGGGGTCCAGATGGCTACTCAGCAGCCTTCTACAAAACATACACAAACGTACTAACCCCACTACTCTTAAGATTTTTTAATCACGCTAGAGAACAGGGTAGGTTTAGTCAGGAATTTTTGGAAGCAAACGGTGATCACTATTCCTAAACCCCAAAAAGACCCATCCTATGCTCTAATTACAGGGCCAATCTCCTTGTTTAATTTAGACATTAAAATTTATGCTAAATTATTTGCTACACGTATCTCTGAATTACTCCCGAACCTCATAAACTTAGATCAAGTAGGATTTATCCCTCACCGTGAGGGGCCAGACAATACTAAGACGTCTCCTAAACATCTGCACCGAATCCACAAGACTAAACAGGCCATTCTCTGTCATCTCTTTAGATGCAGAGAAGGCTTTTTGACCGCGTTAGATGGTCCTACTTATGGGAAACTCTTAAAATATTTGGCTTCCCAGATCAAATTATCAAGCGATACAGGCTCTCTACTCCACTCCCACAGCAGTAGTTAGAGGTCTAGGCTTTGCCTCACCCCCATTCCCAATATCTAATGGCACTAGACAAGGGTGGTCCAGCTCTCACCCCTATCTCTTTGCCCTGGCAATCGAGGCCACTAGCAGAACAAATCAGACAAGATAAAAAAATTGATGGCATTCCGCCTACATGGCACAATTCACAAGATTGCACTCTTCGCAGACGACATCACTATATTCTCGTCAGACCCCCTAGCTTCATTCCCGAGACTGATAGAAATTTTAAACTCCTTTGGAGACATGTCACTCTACAAATTAAATCTAGAGTAAAACAGAAATCTTTACCTGGGGAATCCCGCAGAGCACAGTTGACACCCCCAAATCAAGGGCCAATACAGAGTACATTGCGTCAATTAACTTCATCTCCCACTTAGGGTGTTTAAGATACGAACAATATCCCTCAGATGATCAAAGACAACTACCTGCCCCTCTTAACCGAACTGGCGTACTTTGAAAGACAAATGGGACTACACTCACATCTCATGGATAGGTAGGCTGACAGCCCTTTAAGATGTCCTTTCTACCTAAAATTACTTATTTATTAGATGTCTCCCTCTCCGTATCCCGGGATATTCTCCTTCACCAATTTCAGAGTGAATTTACAAAATATAATAAGCAGCACAAACCCCCCAGAGTGGCGCACAAAATCCTTCAAAGCCCCCTTAGTAGAGGAGGTATTGCCTCCCCATCAATAACTAGGTATTATGATGGAGCCATGCTCACCCATATTTCACAATGGGGTGCTAAAGACTCCCCTAGTAAATGGAAAAACCATAGAACAAAGCTTCTCTCCCAAATCATATATTTTTGCCCGACTTAATTTGGATCCCGTGCCCACCTAAGACGTACCACAGACATTAGCAATAACATAATACGAGAATGTCTCACGCCATGTGGGACTAGCTTAGACACTACCCACACATCGCCCCACACCCTTCACCTATTACTCCCTTGACAGGTCTCCTACGAGGTTTACCTGACTCTCATCCTTATGGGCTGGACTAGAATTGGAATACATACAGTAGCTGACCTTTGGGTTACTTCACCAACCCCGCGCTTCATGACACTCTCAGAAATAAAGGCAGGCTCCAACTTACCCAGGTACATGACGTACGAATACACAAGACTAAAAAGCTTTCTTACTAGCTGGGGGATTCCAATCCCGAGCTACACCGACCCCGTACACTCTGGGAAACGACTTGGCAACAAGGTAACAAATTACACATGACCTTTATCAATGCATTACACTTTGATAGGAATCACAGACCCTGAGAACAAACTTCCTCACTTACATACTTGGGAATCAGCTCTGAACCTGACTCTGACCCACAAATATGGCAACACGTAATTTTCCCTCACTAAAAAAGCACTGCACTGTGTCACACTTTTTGAAACATATTACAAAACTCTTAACGAACTGGTACCTTACCCCTGCGAGACTTAATAAAAGGTTTGTCTCTGCACTCTCCCCTATGCTGGCGCAATTGTGGCAAAAAAGGAGACTCCCTACACTATGGTGGGAATGCCCCAAGTTAAAACCCTTATGGAGTACATGCTTCCGTACGCTAGGAGATTAGGCATTACACTTCCTATAACTCCTTCTAATGCCCTCTTACACATAGGCATCACTAAATTACCTAAGCATCAAGCATATCTAGCAATCTATTTGCTAACAGCTACTAAAGCGACAATAGCCAAGGCATGGAAAACTGTGACGCCCCCAAAATGGTCATGCATTCTAAACTATATGGCATATATCTACAATATGGAGAAACCTATCTTTTCCTCTCTAAATAATTCAGACCTATTTGAATTAGTGTGGGCAGATTGGCAATCTAACCACACCACTACTTGGGCCCCGAACACTAGAGTAAACACACACTAGGTAACCCTCCCCAAGTACCATCCGCATATGAACCAAATCCCTGCCTTTAACAATTACCCTCCTGTTCCTCTTTCCCCAACCCCTCCCCCCCCACCCCAATTAACCCACCCCACTTAACTTGAGCTATATTTCGTTCACTTTTTCATTTTAGGAACGCATTCTAACCTGACATATTTTTGAATGTTCAAATTTTTCTGTTCATACTCTCTGTAGGAGCCTACGTGCTCCAAATTATTAATATGTCACTGTTTGTATTTGAGAAATCTTTACTAATAAAAACTTGAAACTTAAAAAAAAAAAAAAAAAAAAAAAAATATGGCACACAAAAGGTGGAAAAGGATATTATCCAATTATCTTCTTCCCCAACAGACTTTTAGAACTAGTAAGGCCTATTCATCAAGATTTATGGAAAGCAGCACAATTAGTTTCATATTAAAGGGGACATTCCAGTCAAACTTTAAATGCATACAAATTAATTACATCTTTGAATAGCTAAACTAGTCTGTACTGTTTGACCTCTAGAATTAAAATTGACACAGGAAAGCTTGGGTGAGACTTTAATTCCTTAGGGGAGTATGCTATTTTTCTGTCCAAGAAGCAGTGCTATGTAATGTAACAAATGCTTTTAATAATAAGCAAACCAAAAAAGAGTTTTCATAGGTAACATATAGCCACATGGCTCCTGTTATCACTCCATGGGAGGTTATGAATTTTATAAGTAACAGTATTGTTTCAAAATACATATGAAATCATATGTAGGACCATATGATTTTATCACATATCTGTCAATACATTTCACAGTTTTTACTGATTAACATTACAGGATTTTTCTGTGTATTGTTGTTAAAAAGAAGGCTGAATGCTTAAAGGTTCAGTAAACTCTAAACTGTATATGAGGAATATGAAAGGTCACCATTTAAAGTGTTTAGTTAAAGCTGTTCATTTTGAATATGAAGCTATCAATAAACATAAAGTGCATGTCTGTGTGCTAAAATTGAGTTCTAAAAGCTTGTTGAACCCCACTTCTTTATTGATGTACAGTGACATACCTCACAAGCATAAAAAACAAAAAATGGTTTTGTTTTTTTATTCATTGCAGGGACATACGTTTGCTAAAAGAAAAACCAAATTTTTTTGAATACATTTTAAAATGGACAAAGATACTATGTCACACAGTACTATGCCCAGCGTACTGTGCTGACAAAGTACCTACATCTAACACTGTAGTGCATGCTGTGGTGCTGATTGGCAGCTTAGACAGCTGAGGACTGCAGCAGGGGCAGAAGGCCTCTGCCTTCATATGGTAGGAGAGCACTGATCGTGTTTCCTTTAGCATATGAAGCCAGAGTTTTGATACAGATAGTGTATCTGCAGCGGTAGTGAGGTGGTTGGTGTGGGAGGGAAAGAGGCAGGAAGAGGATGAAGGTGAGGGTTCCCTTTTCTAAGATAGAGGGATGGGTCCAATACACTACGGCAAAGGGGTTATGAAAGAGGAGCCCTACAGTATGATCCCTTGAAGAGAGGGCGGTTGAGGATGGGTTCCTACACTACAGAAATTATTTTGTTTATTAATAAATTGATACTGTTTTCTGAAAAAGTATGTAAACTGGGTACTGCAGACAACTGCCAATTACCGAAAATGGTGGAGATCATTTAGAGGGGTGTTAGAAGCCTGTTTGGGAGGCATTAAGGAGATAGTTGGGTAAGGGGGATACTACACTGCAGAAAAAAAAAATAATAGTAAAATAAAACTCTCTGCCAGTACCTTAGATGATGGTGAGGTTAGCTGCAGTAGTGCATTGCTGGTCCTTCCACAAGGGATACCAAGAGAATTAAACAATAAATGTCAATTAGAAATTGGTTAAACTTATATGCTCTATCTGAATCATGAACAAAATGTTGGGTTTCATGCTCTTTTATATAGAAGTAGATTAAAGCTATTTATGCAAGATTATCTAAAAAGATCTATCGGCACTATCAGGTTCCGCACAGGATTCTAGAAAGGAAGATTTTAATATATCTAACTAAGGGACATTCCTGCATTTCATTATGTAATTAAGAGACAAATGGTCTACAATATAGTGCACAGTGAAACAAGAGTTTTATTCTATGTTTACTTTGTACTTTCTATTCTGTTGCTTTATCTGGTTTAAAATTTGTATTTGTATCCATCTTTCTGTTTGGGACTGTGATTTGTAAAAATTATGAGTTTGCACATTAATTTTGCTAGACGGAGGCTTTTTGTGTGGGTTGGTTGCACTCGTATTACAAGTTGAAAATAAAATGTGTTCCCAATGCGCGAAAAAAAAACGAAGTTCGAATATCGTGACCACATAAACCTATTGTTACACCCAATCGCTTTTAACTAAGTGCGCTAACCCAACATGAAATATTAATATTTCTATATATTCATAAATACATATTTCTATATATTTGATGTTTTTTTTGGTAAAATATATATATATATACCTATATATATATATATATATATATATATATATATATATATATATATATATATATATATTTATATATTTATATAAATAATTATATGTAGGTATAGATATATACATATATATATAGGAATATCTATTTAAAAATACAGGCTTGCCGGAAACAGGAGTTATATATATATATATATATATTTATATTTATATATTTATATAAATAATTATATGTAGGTATAGATATATACATTTATATATAGGAATATCTATTTAAAAATACAGGCTTGCCGGAAACAGGAGTTAAGAAGCGGCGGTCTTAAGAATGCTGCTCTTTAATTTACCGCCACCTCTGAGGCGGCGGACAGCAATTTGCCCGATCGCATATGATTGGGTTGATTGACACCTCCTGATAATGGCCGTGAATCTGCAGGGGGCGGCATTGCACAAGCAGTTCACCAGGTGTGTGGCAGACATGATGTGCTACAGTGGATCATGTCCGTCCGCAGGATAATAAATCGGCCCCATAGGACATATTCTGCTATGTGAAGAACATTGGAATGTGAAATATTTACAGTAAATACATAAATATGAATATTGCATAAATATGTTCTCAGCTACTTCTCTGCAAAGGTCTTTAATGCAGTTATATATGTATACATATGTATAATATGTCTGTAAATACATACAGTGGGGAAAAAAAGTATTTAGTAAGCCACCAATTGTGCAAGTTCTCCCACTTAAGAAGATGAGAGAGGCCTGTAATTTTCATCATAGGTATACCTCAACTATGAGAGACAAAATATGAAAACAAATCCAGACAATCACATTGTCTGATTTGGAAAGAATTTATTTGCAAATTATGGTGGAAAATAAGTATTAGGTCACCTACAAACAAGCAAGATTTTCTGGCTCTCACATACCTGTATCTTCTCTTTAAGAGGCTCCTCTGTCCTCCACTCATTACCTATATTAATGGCACCTGTTTGAACTTGTTATCAGTATAAAAGACACCTGTCCACAACCTCAAACAGTCACACTCCAAACTCCACTATGGTGAACACCAAAGAGCTGTCGAAGGAGACCAGAAACAAAATTGTAGACCTGCACCAGGCTGGGAAGACCGAATCTGCAATAGGCAAGCAGCTTGGTGGGAAGAAATCAACTGTGGGAGCAATAATTAGAAAATGGAAGACATACAAGACCATTGATAATCTCCCTCGATCTGGGGCTCCACGCAAGATCTCACCCTGTGGGGTCAAAATGATCACAAGAACGGTGAGCAAACATCCCAGAACCACACAGGGGGACCTAGTGAATGACCTGCAGAGAGCTGGACCAACGTAACAAAGGCTACCATCAGTAACACACTACGCTGCCAGGGACTCAGATCCTGCAGTGCCAGACGTGTCCCCCTGCTTAAGCCACTACATGTCCGGGCTTGTCTGAAGTATGATAGAGAGCATTTGGATGATGCAGAAGTGGATTGGGAGAATGTCATATGGTCAGATGAAACCAAAGTATAACTGTTTGGTAGAAACACAACTTGTCGTTTTTGGAGGAGAGAGAATACCATACCTACTGTGAAGCATGGGGGTGGCAACATCATGGTTTGGGGCTGTTTCTCTGGAAAGGGAACAGGACGACTGATCCGTGTACATGAAAGAATGAATGGGGCCATGTATCGTGAGATTTTGAGTGCAAACCTCATTCCATCAGCAAGGGCAGTGAAGATGAAATGTGGCTGGGTCGCCCGGGCAACAAAGGAGTGGCTTCGTAAGAAGCATTTCAAAGTCCTGAAGTGGCCTAGCCAGTCTCCAAATCTCAACCCCATAGAAAACCTTTGGAGGGAGTTGAAAGTACGTGTTGCCCAGCGACAGCCCCAAAACATCACTGCTCTAGAGGAGATCTGCATGCAGGAATGGGCCAACATACCAGCAACAGTGTGTGACAACCTTGTGAAGACTTACAGAAAATGCTTGACCTCTGTCATTGCCAACAAAGGATATATAACAAAGTATTGAGATGAACTTTTGATATTGACCAAATACTTATTTTCCACCATAATTTGCAAATAAATTCTTTCCAAATCAGACAATGTGATTGTCTGGATTTGTTTCCACATTTTGTCTCTCATAGTTGAGGTATACCTTTGATGAAAATTACAGGCCTCTCTCATCTTCTTAAGTGGGAGAACTTCCACAATTGGTGGCTGACTAAATACTTTTTTTCCCCACTGTATATACACATATACATACATAAATACATGTACACGCACATATAAACATATATATACTGTATATATATATATATATATATATATATATATATATATATAAATATATATATATATATATACAAACATACATATTTGACATGTATCTCTATGTTAAAGCCCTTTGCATGCCTTTTTTTCTAATAACCTAAGACCTCATATCCTTTGAGCCCCTTATTACTTTTTTATGCAAATATGTTTATTAAATATTTTTTATCAGACAGTGTTATTATGAGTGTTATGGTACGTTTAAATAATGTGTTTTGTGTAACTTTTTTAGTTGAGCGTAACAGTCAACCAGACCTCTGAAGTTGCTTTATTTAGATGCACCATTTACTTTTCAACTTGTATTAATGCAAGCTACTTCCCGCATTGAAACAGAAACCACGATAATCCCCCTTAATCACTTGTGCACAGTTAGAGCACCACTCGTAATCTAGCCCTATGATTGTACTTTGTATGCTTCTTTGTATTTATTACCCAAAGTTATATCAAAACTATCCTACCTATCTGGATATCCTATTATATTAAATTAATCTTGCAGGTTAAAGAGAGAGAGGATGATTGAAAAGCAAATATATGTCAAACTAGAAGCAAATACAAGTTAAACTGTACTGAAAACATTACATTTCAATTTGCATTCCCTTTAGGGTGAAAATTAATTAATACCATATACTCAGTAGTAATCTTTACTTCAGCAATAAGCAGGAAAGTCTCAAATTGGGAACACAGTACCTTATTATGTGTGTGCCCCCGTTTTCCTTAACCTCAATATTAGTCTGTTGCTTTTGTTATATTTTAATATAAAATGCAGTCTTTTTTCCCCTGTGGCTTAACCAAACAAATCATATGTTGTTTTTCCAGCAAATCAAATACTTTTAGAAAATATTTTGTAATTTTTCAGAAATACCTAACATGGGTAAAAGCTCCTACATGAATTGCATGCATCTTCTGTAGTGTACAGAAAGATTCCTCAGATTGCATAAACTTCATCTGTGACATCAGCTGGACCTGACATCTTACACTCCCTTTTATGTTTTATTTTAAAATAATTTAATGGTGATTGTATCCATTTTTTCCCTTATAAAATCATTGGCATGGTACATTAGCCTAGTACCTTTCTAATTGTTCTTATCTTACTTAAATATATTTTGAAGCAGGGAGGTAATATTTTTAGTTCCAAGACTCAACTTAATTTAAAGGCATATGTTTGTATACATGCAACTCAATGTTTATACTGTATATATGTTCAGTGAGAGACATCAAACAGAAATATTATTTTTGCTCCTGCTTTGATATTGTTAAACTTAATCCTATTGCAGTATTTCAACTACAGTTACTCATATTAAATACAAATTTCATTTGTCTGCATAATTCTCTGAGATACTTCTGAGGTTATTATTTTATTTCTAAATTACACAGCTTAGTTATACCTTTAACTATGAAATTTGATTATTCTTTAATCAATCTGATTAATGTATTCCATTTTATCTTGATTTTTGCCTAGTCTGCATCCTGGGGTGCTGATTCTAGCAGTCGTGTAATTATTGGAGTACCCTTGTTTAAAACAAGTTTCTGATAATATTCTGGATTCAAAGATGGAGATTTTGTTTATTTTTGTGAAATTATCACAATTTAATTTTTCAGCCAATAGGAATGCAGGTACCCCAATATAAAAGGGGTACCTAGCATTCAATCTTGAGTGCGCAGCGGACGATCGCATGAAGAGGACCCTCGCAGTTCCTGCTCCGTTTTGCCTCCGCGCCACTGGAATGAAGATGGACGATGGTGCCGCCCTAGAAGAAGATCTTCGCCGGCTGGAGGAAGACTTTGCTCTGCCTGGAAGAAGATGGATGTCCAAACTTCAGGAATGGTGAGTAAATTTTTGGGGGTTAGTGTTAGTTTTTTAGTTTTTTTTTAGGGTGGGATTTTTTTTTAGATTAGAGTTTTTGTTTTTTTAAATAGGCAGCAAGAGCTGATTGCCCTTTTAAGGGCAATGCCCATACAAATGCCCCTTTAGGGGCAATGGTTAGATTCATTTTTTTTAGAGTTAGGTCTTTTTTTATTTTGGGGGGTTGGGTAGGTGGTGGGTTTTACTGTTAGGGGTTAATTTGTATTTTTTAATGTAAAAGAGCTGATTTCTTCAGGGCAATGCCCTACAAAAGGTCCTTTTAAGGGTTATTGGTAGGGATGGAGGAATGTGTTTGAATTCTAATGTTAGAACAAATGTTATTCTATTATCAAATGTTATTTAAAGTTTTCAAATGTCACATTCAAATTCGAATATTACATTTATAAAATACAGTTGTAGACTAGAAATACTATTTTGAATTCAAATGCTACATTCGAATTTGAATGTAACATTCAAATTCGAATATTACATTTATACAATACAGTTGTAGACTAGAAATACTATTTTGAATTCGAATGTCACATTCAAATTCAAATATTACATTTATAAAACACAGTATTAGACTACAAATACTATTTTGAATTTGAATGTAGCATTCAAATTAGAATGTAGCATTCGTATTTGAATATTACATTTATTAAACACAATTGTAGACTAGAAATACTATTTCGAATTTTGAATGTTACATTCAAATTCGAATGTCACATTCAAATTCTAATATTACATTTAAAAAAAAAACAGTATTAGACTAGAAATACTATTTCGAATTCGAATGTGTAAATGTAAATTTTCAACGAGTGCCCGTTTTTTAAAAATACTTTTAAAAACAGGGGCACTTTCATTGATGAAAGTTTATATTGCACCGGATTTGTAGACATACTTACCTTTTACTTTTACCGGATCGCCGATCGCCGATCCAAGCCTCAGTTCCTCTGTACTGACGTCAGAAATGACAAAACCAGCTTTTTCCAATCATGGCCCGGCTGTGATTGGAGGAAGCCGATTTCGTCATTGCTGTGTTTGTACAACACAAAGAAGAAGGCGGGGGATCGGCGATCCGGTTTTGGAGAAGTAAAAGGTAAGTATTTCTACAAACCCGGTGCAATGTAAACTTTCATCAATAAAAATTACCCCTGTTTTTAAAAGTATTTTTAAAAACCAGGCACTCATTGCTGAAGATTGACATTCACATTAAACACAGTTGTAGACTAGAAATACTATTTTGGATTTGAATGTTAAATTCGATTTCGAATGTCACATTCGAATTTGAATATTACATTTAAATAGCACTGTATTAGACTAGAAATACTATTTCGATTGGAATGTGACATTTGAATTTGAATGTAGCATTTAAATTTGAATATTGCATTTATTAAACAAAGTATTAGACTAGAAATATTATTTCGAATTTGAATGTTACATTCAAATTCGAATGTCACATTCAAATTCTAGTATTACATTTCGAAATTGAATGAGTACATAGCTAAACATTTTATTATTCAAACGAATATTTTCAAATTTTATTGAAAAAATTTGAAAAAACGAAAATTCGAAAATAGAATGTTAGAATGTTATTTAAATATTCAAAATTCGATTCAGATGAACGAATGTATCAAAATTAGTTTTAAATTTCGAATTTTTAGAAAAAAATTGCCCATCCCTAGTTATTAGTAGTTTAGTGTTAGATTACGGGTGTTAGATTACATAGCTGTATTAGATTAGGTTTAAATTTTTTATTTTGGATAATTTGCTTTATTTGTTTTTTTAGATTTTTTGCAATATTAGATTTTCATTTTAATTAAATCTTCTTTTTTATGTAAATAGGTTTTTAATGTAAGATAGAAATGTTTATTTTTGGTAAATTTTTATTATTTTTTTAAAGGTAATCTTTTTTTATTTTATGTAATTGTAGTTAATTGGGGTTAATTTTAGGGGGTGTTAGGTTACGGGGCTTAGGGATTAGATTAATACTTTGCGTTGTGGGGGGGGTGGTGGTTAAGGGGTTAATAGGTTAATTAGGTAGATTGCATTGTTTGGGGTTGGTGAATTAGTGGTTAACAGTGTTAATAGGCAGATTGCGTTGTGGGGGGTTGGTGGATTAGTGGTTAATAGTGTAATTCGATACTTTGCGATGTGGAGGTTGGCAGATTAGGGGTTAATACATTTATTAGTTAGTGGGGGGTGGCCTCATGAAGAGGGTAGTTGCAGTGCCCATTCTGCTTGGCCTAAACTAATGTTTTTTATATCATGGATGCAGCTGTGCATGTTTGCAGCATGCAAATGGTTGGTCTTGTTTTTAGTTGGTGTATTAGTAGGGTTTTACAGAATGGATCATATTCCTTTGCAATTGGCAAAGCAGCAAATGAGGCATTATCGGGGGTCACATCCACCATGCTTGATGAAGATGATGATCTGCTAATTATATGTGCTATATTTATCATCAGTGATTTTGATTTGTTTGTTTTGTTCATTTATAACATTTCAGCTTTTTCATGTAACTTGGCTGGTGTGTTATCTTCACAGGTGCTGCTGTTTGTGGTATTTAGATTGTTATGCTTGAATACTCATACATGCATTGGGGGGCAGGTTGTGTGGACCACTGATACTTTGCATGGTCAAGGGAATCTGTAAGGGTTGTAGTAACTGTTTGTCTGGAAAAGGACCCAGAGGCTGAGATGTGGAAGAGTAACAATGTCCCAACATGCTAGGTATTGCCCAGGACAAGACTCTCAGAAATGCAGCACAGAGTAAAGGATGTTGTAGTGCTTGAAGACAAAAACACTCAAAGTTTGGAGAATACTAGATACACAGAGAATGGTAAGGCAGGCTCATGTGGGAAGTCCAGGTGGACGGCAAAGGTACCAATTCGGTAGGCGATACATAGTCAGAGGCAAGTCATGGGTCAGGTACCAGAATCACAATCCAAGATAGTAGTTAAAAAGAGTCTGAAGAGCAGGCAGCAAGCAGGGATAATCTGAGAGACAAGAAGAGGGTCAGTAACAAACAGCAACAGGATAGCACACCCAGGAAAACAAGGGATCCAATATACGGGCATAAGTTGAGCTAAATATAGCTCAACATAAGTGAAATCTTCCAGGCGAGATAACCCGAGTCACATGGGAAATAGTATGGTAGAGTTTAGAGGAGTGTACTGTCAGAAAGCCGACAATCGATATGACAGCCCAAGGTACGTTAATGCAGCATTGCTAGGGACTCGCTGTCAGAAATATGATGTGCGCTATGAAGCACTGACACCATCAGTTGGGTATACATAGTCCATGGGGGATACATAGTCAGAGGCAGCCATGGGTCAGATACCAGATGAGCAGTAACAGTCACAGAATCACAATCCAAGATAGTAGTTAAAAACAGTCTGAAGAGCAGGCAGAAAGCAGGGATAATCTGAGAGACAAACAGAGAAATACGATGTGCGCTATATGAAACACTGACACGATCCCTTGGGTTTTTCTAACTTACTTTTAAGTATTCATAACCTGGGTTTCAGGGGAATGATATGCAGTTACTTGACAGAGGTGACACAGTAGTTTGAAAAACTTGTGGAATGAAACTCATGTATTCTGGTTCCATGGGCATAGCTAAACCTTGTGGGGTAAAAGCTGTAACAAGATTTCATTGACGCCCTCTGTGACAGATACCCCTGGCTACCCCGACTGGGTAGCTCCGCCAAATGGGTCCTGCTTCCTCCCTGCCGACTGCAGCTATGTAGCTGGCAAGTGACCACAGCCTGTAGCCACCCCTGATGCCCGACACCACAGTACTCAGGGTCCCACCCTGTGGCAGACTCCAGCTACCAGACTAGGTAGCTCTGCCAGAGTGTCCTTCCTCTGCCTGGAACAAGTGGCTATGTAGCCCAGGAAAGTGATTTCTATGTAGCCCAGGAAAGTGATTTTTGCTGGAGCTCACCCAAATAACTAGACAGACTAGCCTTCAGGTTAGACAGGAACTGATTTTATTGAGAACACACACTCCTTTTATACACAGAGCTCATCTTGATAACACAAAGGACAATCCCACTATTTTCCCACCATTCTCGCCCCTCCAGACAGCCCGACACCTCCATAGGAGCCACAGTCTCACATGATCCAATACTTAGGGGTGGCGGTTTCGGGTGATCCCGGTGGAGCAGCTGCACTTCCAGGGTATAATTTTAAAGCTCTCAGTCCCCAGATTTCACAGTCCAAAAATCAGCATGATTCGTTACTGGGAACCGGCGTTACAGTCCGTTGAAGTTATGGGGTTAGGGGTGTCCAAAACCACCGGTTCCCAAAGAAGCTCCCCTCGGGTAATTTGCCCACCTCTTGTCCTCCCTAGGGGCTACTAATCCCCAAAAGAGCGGAGCTCTGGGGCACATGGTTGCTGGAGCAACCTGGGTTAAAGTTAGCATGTGTTCGGCTGTCCTGTGGCCGACCGGGAGTTCCAAGAGCCTGGCCAGCCTGAGAGGGGTTAGGCGGGTGTCTGTGGTGAGGCGGCCGACAGGGAGTTCCAGGAGCCCGGACAGCCTAGGAGGGTTTTCCTGGTCATAAACCAACTCTTCTCTGAACAAAAAAACAAGCCAAAACAAAGCAAACAAACAGCTTCCAGAGATGGTGGTTGCTCTGAGGAGCCCAAAACCACTGAGAAACAACAGGGGTGAGGTTGTAGGTGGGTGGGGGATAGCCTTAGCTGTCTGGTATCTGTGACATCTCCCCCCCTCCAGTTCGGAAGACCCGGCTAGACCCTTAACGGGTTGGCCTGGGGCTGTCCGAAGATGGCCCTCCACTTCTCGGTTGCTGAGAGAGGTTATCCCATCTCTCCTGAGCTTGGGGCGCCCTGGGGGTTCCTGCTGGCGTTTATACCCTGCACCCTGGGTGCAGGGATAGTCACATAATGCAAAGCCCCAAACAAGTTTGCTAAGGCCGGCTCCCAAACAATTGCTATTCCACAAGTTCCAGTGTCCTTAAGTTCCATGGCCAAACTTTCTCCCTCTGTGACACTCTGTTGAGTACCGGCTGACCCACCCACATACAAAGCCAGTACCGATTTCCCGGCTGTATACCCACCCTAGACTGTAGGTTGAGGTTGCTCCTTGGTGGGGCAGGCAAGACTCGGGTGCCCAAACTGGTGGCACCAAATGCAGGGGCGGGTATCCAACAAAGCCATTGCCGGTTTCCCGGCTGTTGGTGGAAGTTGCTCCTTGGTGGGGCAGGCAAAACTCGGGTGCCCAAACTTGTGGCACCAACTGCATGAGCGGGTACCCCCCTGGCCTGCCCCCTGTGAGATATACTCCAGGAGAAGAAAAGGGTATAGACCCTGCCAAGCTACTAAGGGGAGAGACCGTCTGTCTCTTCTCCCGAGAAGGAGATCTACTGCTGGGGAGGGAGGTCTGCTACATCCGCTCCATGGGAAACTGTGCTGCCACTGGGGAGAGAGACCGACTGTCTCCTCTCCCAAAAAGGGGTTCTGTTTGCCTACCTCCGCTCCCAGGGGATGGCTCTGCCGCTGGGGAGAGAGACCGACTGTCTCCTCTCCCGGGAAGGGGTTCTGTTTACAGGGAGGGAGGACGACTACCTCCGCTCCCAGGGGATGGCTCTGCTGCTGGGGAGAGAGACCGACTGTCTCCTCTCCCGGGAAGGGGTTCTGTTTACAGGGAGGGAGGACGACTACCTCTGCTCCCAGGGAATGGCTCTGGTGCTGGGGAGAGAGACCGACTGTCTCCTCTCCCGGCTCCTGGCTCTGCCGCTGGGGAGAGAGACCGAGCGTCTCCTCTCCCGGGAAGGGGTTCTGCTGCTGGGGAGAGTTATTGACATCCATATCTACCTGCAAGGGGTTCTCTGTAAGGGGAGGGAGGACGACTTCCTCCTCTCCCTGGTTTCCAGCAGCTATTACAGGTGCTGGGCAGAGGCCGGCGGCTCTCTGCCCTGTGGCCAGTGCTTCTGCTGGGGTGGCTCCCTTGTCCAAGTCTATAAGCTTGGGGCCAGGCTGCTGATCTGTATCTAGCAGCTCGTCATCTCTTATGCTCTGTTGCCACTCATCTGAGGCCAACCTCCATGATTCCCAGAGTGCTGCACCAC
The DNA here is from genome assembly GCF_027579735.1 of Bombina bombina. Taxonomy (NCBI): domain Eukaryota; kingdom Metazoa; phylum Chordata; class Amphibia; order Anura; family Bombinatoridae; genus Bombina; species Bombina bombina. The sequence continues at coordinate 1,297,943,141 of NC_069499.1, read as the reverse complement.
AGCTCCGTGCAGACTCCGTGGCATGCTGTAGAACTCGGACTAGCATCCTCTTGTATGCCTTTTCCAGTTCCCATTCTTGGACAATAAGCAATACCATATCGGATACCAGCCAGGGTACCCCCAAGAGATCCAACATCTGCTCTCGGGAGAGGTAAATTTTCGTTGCTCTCAGTTTCACCCCGCTCCCAAATTCTGGGTCTTCTGTCAACTTTTCCAATAGTAACCCAGGGCCGCCAAATCCAAAGCCCTCTGTGGGGGAGCAATCCTCCAGCCATGGCCGTGCTTGCATAGCGAGCCATCGGAAGTCCCGGTAGCCATCCTCCACCCACATCTCTGCCCGTACCAGTCGATCTAGATCCGATAGCCATTCCTCTATGGGCTGCTCTCCCAGGAAAAGCACTCGCAAGTCCCACTGGACCCAGTACCTCTCATCATCTGTGGGGACGACCTTTCTATCACAATCCTTTTCTTGTTGAAGCCTCTCCCTCCATAGTTGCCGGCGGACAATGCTCCTGCAGCTCAGCTGGTCCAGTGCAGAACCAGGATCATCCAGCTGGGTCAGTGCCTCCTGTACTCTCCTTAGGTACTCGGCTTCCATAGTTACCAGCTACAGTGGTCCTTCTTTGTCAGGAGGAATCGTGTGGAAGAAGCAGATCCCACCACTGCCAGCCAATGTGACGAATACTCCCGGCTACCCCGACTGGGTAGCTCCGCCAAACAGGTCCTGCTTCCTCCCTGCCGACTGCAGCTATGTAGCTGGCAAGTGACCACAGCCTGTAGCCACCCCTGATGCCCGACAGCACCAGAACTCAGGGTCCCACCCTGTGGCAGACTTCAGCTACCAGACTAGGTAGCTCTGCCAGAGTGTCCTTCTTTTGCCTGGAACAAGTGGCTATGTAGCCCAGGTAAGTGATTTCTTTGTAGCCCAGGAAAGTGATTTTAGCTGGAGCTCACCCAAATAACTAGACAGACTAGCCTTCAGGTTAGACAGGAACTGATTTTATTGAGAACACACACTCCTTTTATACACAGAGCTCATCTTGATAACACAAAGGACAATCCCACTATTTTCCCACCATTCCCGCCCCTCCAGACAGCCCGGCACCTCCATAGGAGCCACAGTCTCACATAATCCCAATTCTTAGGGGTGGCGGTTTCGGATGATCCCGGTGGAGCGGCAGCACTTCCAGGGTGTAATTTTAAAGCTCTGATTTCAAAATCAGCAAGATTCGTTACTGGGAACTGGAGTTACAGTCCGTTGAAGTTATGGGGTTAGGGGTGTCCAAAACCCCCGGTTCCCAAAGGAGCTCCCCTCCGTAAATCTGCCCACCTCTTTTCCTCCCTAGGGGCTACTAATCCCCAAAAGATCGGAGCTCTGGGGCACATGGTTGCTGGAGCGACCTGGGTTAAAGTTAGCGGGTGTTCGGCTGTCCTGTGGTCGACCGGGAGATCCAGGAGCCTGGCCAGCCTGAGAGGGGTTAGACCGGTGTCCATTGTGAGGCGGCCGATGGGGAGTTCCAGGAGCCCGGCCAGCCTAGGAGGGTTTTCCTGGTCATAAACCAACTCTTCTCTGAACACAAAAACAAGCCAAAACAAAGCAAACAAACAGCTTCCAGAGATGGTGGTTGCTCTGAGGAGTCCAAAACCACTGAGAAACAACAGGGGTTAGGTTGTAGGGGGGTGGGGGATAGCCTTAGCCGTCTGGTATCCGTGACACCCTCTAACTTTTCAAAACAGTAGAATCTGAGCTGGCAGTCACATAGAACCTAGAGGAGATGCTTCTTTTTGATTATTAGTTTGCCTTTCTCATTGGTTAATATTTACCAGATAATATGCACTTTCTGATTATGGAGGAAGTTGTAGGTATCCCAATTTTTTTTTTCATCACAATTATTCAAATAGCATTGCTGAAAAGAAGTAATGAAGTGCACCTTTTTGACATGGGAACTGACTTGTTTATGGTATCCTAAGGTAGAAAGGGCTGCTTTTTTTTTACTAAGGTTATTAAGGAGTGCTCTCCTAATGGTAAAAAAAGTACTGAGGTAGTAAGAGGGTGGCAGGGGAACAAATGGCATGATTATGGGGCTAGATTATGTTGTCTATGGGACTACTAGTGGCCCATGGCTTACTAAACAGGCTCATTAGGGTACCTGTTCACTCATTAGGATTAGAAGTTGCCACATTGTGAGCCATAGGGCTTTTTAGAGTTGTAGCTAGGGGTTCGAGGCAAGCCATCAAAAAGACTTTGCTTAAATCAAATGATTGTTTTTTCTTCAATAAATTGTGAATCTAATATAGTTATTGCAGTCTATTAATTAATATTGTTGAGGTTAAACAGGTTTCAAATATAAACAAATTAATGAATAAATATTTTTTCTATAAGTAATGATTAAAAAATAATAAAGACAATTAAATGAAAAAGGAAAATCAGCAAACTGTTAGTTTCATTGGGATTACATGTTGTAGCACAATTACCACTGATTAGTAAATTAGCCCCAGAGAGAACCAACTGAGGGGAAAAAGAGAATCTAATGTGAAAATAATATATCAGCAAAATATTGTGGATGACAGAAAAGTGAAAACATTGCTAATTATTGTTTTTATTCCATTTCTTAATTACATTTACTATGGTGAATTTTGAGGTTTAATCTATTACTGTTTTTAACTACAAATTGTTTTTAGTGATGTTTTAATTGCAACTCTGTGTGTATTACATGCAGTATATAATCTAAAGCTGATGTAGCTACTAAAAGCAAAATGTCTTCCACAATCTACTAAATTGGGAGAATTCTGTATAGCTGAATTATGCGATTATGTAATACATATATGGATTATCCTATCTGATTAGACTGTTAATAAGAATTTTGTGCTTCTGCTTGCATGTTAACTTCACTAGATGGAGGATTTTTGGGCATGTTGGTTTTACTTGCGCGCTAATCTGGATAGCAATAAACCCCCTAATCTAATAACCCCTAAACCATCACAAGCCCACTGCAATTAACTCCATACACCATTAACCCCCTAAACCACCACATAGCCCACCACACTAACTCCCTAAACTTTTAACCACGTAAAGCACCACATAGCCCAATGCAATTAACTTCCTACACTATTAACCCCTATCCAGCCAAATAGTCTACTGCAATGTACCCCTAACCTCCTAATAGTTAACCCCCAACAGCCCTAAACTAAGAACCACTAAGTTGCAAAAAAAAATCGAACATTACAGAAAAAAACTAACAATACAAAAAATAAAAAACAATCACCTAGATTACAAATTGTGTGGTAAACCTGTTGTGTACATACCACAAGAAATGGGGCCATAGTGCTATTTCCATAGTGCCACCATTTAAAGTCACCATAAAACTTTCTTTTGTTTCGCGGTATGGTGCGGTAAGCCGCATACCGAACAAAAACCAAGTTCCGACTTGGCATGCTCGTGCACGTATTCCCCCATAGAGATCAATGGCAAAAAAATTTAGGACAAAAACCTAACACCTGCAATTCCGAAATCGCTACCGCATTTTCTCATTCCTCATTGAACTCTATAGAGTAAAGAAAGTTTTACAAAAAGCTAACCTAAACACCCTATCATAAACCCCTAGTCTAATAACCCCTAAACCGCCGTCCCCCCCACATCACCAACACTAAATAAATGTATTAACCTCTAAACCGCCATCCCCCCACATCGCAACTACTAAAATAGGTTGGGTTTTTTGTAATATAGGGTTTTTTATTTTTTATTTTTTTAAACAAGTAATGTTATTTATTTTAAGGTAGTTAGTTTATTGTAACATTAATTTAAAGTTAGGGGGTGTTAGATTTAGGGGTTAATAGGTTAATTTAGGTATTCGTGATGTGGGGAGATGGCAGTTTAGGGGTTAACAGGTTTATTTTAGTATTTGCAATGTGGGGGGGACGGTGGTTTAGAGGTTAATAAGTTTATTTAGTATTGGCTATGTGGGGTGGCGGCTGTTTAGAGGTTAATAGATTTATTTTAGTAGTCGCAATGTGGGGGATGGCGGTTTAGGGGAGTAGAGAAGTAATCCTGCTTGTAGAGGTTAAAGGCAGAATAGTAGGAGCTAAATATGAACTTGTAATGAAGAGAGTCAGCTGAACACCAGTATTTTCTCCAATGTCTCTCAGCAGTATGGGAACAGCTATGTAGGTATCATGTCAGAGGAGGTTGCTGAGGGCTGAGGATAAGTGCGTGACTTTTGAACTATTGTAGGAGGTGCCAAATTGTCAAGGGCCACTGTAAGAGAGGAATTTTAGCGACAGATGGATTGGTCAGGGCAGGAAAAGGAGGAGTTGGAAGAGAGCAGAGGTTGGAGAGAGTTTAAACGATGTTGCTGATCTAGTGACTTAATGCTTCTGTGGAGTTTGGTGTGAGAGTTAGAAGGAGGGAGAGCAGTAGGAAGTGCTGTGATGTTACAAGTGAGGAGATTATGGTCAGAAAGAGTTTTTGAAGCTTGAGATAATACATCAATAGCTGAAATCAGATAAAGGGAACATCCATCTTTGTGAGTGGGAGAGTCAGACCATTGTGAAATACAGTAAAAGGAAATGAGCTGAAGAAGATTTTCTGCAGCAGGGGCAGCGGTATTGTCAACAGGGAGCTTGAAATCTCTAAGAATGAGGGCAGTGATGTCTGAGGAGAGAAAATACGGTAGCCATGATGCAAAATGTTTGAGAAATTGATTTGAGGAGCAAGGGGGCGATATACAACCGCAAACAAATAGAGAGAGATGAGAGAATAAGTGTATTATGTGGGTTTTGAAGAAAGAAAATATGGATTTTATTTGTTGAAAGGTTATGAGAGGAAAGTAAAATACCTACACCACCTCTGTGCATGTTTCCTAGCCTTGGGGTGTGGCTGAAGTGGAGACCCCCATGTGACAGTGCAGCAGTAGATACTGAGGGAGAGAGACAGGTTTCTGTGAGATCTGGAAGCTTGAGGGATTGAGAGATGAAGAGGTAAGGGAAGTGAAGGGGATGTTGACTAAAAATACAAAAGGAACTTTGGTTTTTAGTCTTTTTTAAAGCATTATTGTGCTAATTTTTCAAAATGTAAATTAGTTTAACCCATGAAGGTCTCATCTCACCCAAAATCCAATTTTAGGGAGGTTTATCAAGAATAATTGTGAATTTGTAAACCTGACTACAACTTGTAAACTATTTCAAGTTTACTATGTAAATATGCTCAATCCTGTTCAATTCAAACCACTGCAAACACTCCCTATAGGTTGGAACTGTGTACAAGTATGTATGTAGTGTTCAAGTAGGGATACTATTTCAGGCAATCATTCCCCTATAGGCAACACCAAAATAGTCCAATATCTGTGACTACAAATTCCAGAAATTTCTGATGCCAGTTGCCACAAACAAGATGTTAGTTTGCAGGAAATGCACAAAAACTATCCAGTACAGTGTTTCAGGTGAATTTAAAAAAAAAGTTCAAGGTTAATGGGGGAAAAGATTATTAAGATTCTGTTTAATTCAACTTTGTCTTAGCCCATTTTCTAGTGAGATAACTACCTTTATTAGACAAGTAATCAACATCTGATTCCTTGCCTACAAGTGCAGGCTAGGGCATGACTAGCATTTAACCCTTTGTGTGATAAGATATTTCACTTGTCGTTTTTACAGATTTGCACTCATTGGATTTGAGGTTTAATAGAAACATGGTTAACAACATTTGAGTCATTCATTTGTAAACACTGAATTAAAACACAGGCTTCAATCACAATCCCTTTGAAAAAATGTATCTAATGATTATCAACAGAAAAACACTGTTAAAGGGACATAGAACCCAATTTTGTTTTTTTTTATTATTCAGATCAGATCAAATATGTTAATTTAAACAACTTTCCTATTATCTAATTTGTTTTGTTCTTTTGGTAGTCTTTGTTGAAAACAATACCTATATAGGCTCAGGAGCTGCTGATTGTTGGCTGCACAAATATGCCTCATTTTATTTGCTCACCCAATGCATTAAATAGCTTCCAGTAATGCATTGCTGCTGCTTAAAAAAAGAATAGTAAGAGAATGAAGCAAATCAAATAATAGAAGTAAATTGGAATGTTGTTTAAAATTGTATTCTCTGTCTGAATCATGAAAATAAAACATTATGTTTCATGTCCCTTTAAAGGCTATGAGACTTTTGTAAATAAATCATTTGATACATTTTTCTAAATGATTTTCTAAAGGACTCCAGAGTTAATTTGCAAAAAACAAATGTTACAAAAAAAATAAATAAAAAAATAACATTTAGGATTCAGCGTTAATTTTGTCGACTAAAACTAGACTAAAATGAGGATACAACTAAAGAAATTCTGATGACTAAAATACGGCTAAAACTAAATCAAAATGACATTTTAGTCAAAAGACTATTGGGCATATTTATCAAGCTCTGTATAGAGCGTGAGGCCCCTCGTTTCCGGGAGCCTTTAGGCTCGTCGGAAACAGAAGTTATCAAGAAGTTATGAAGCAGCAGTGCAATGCCCCCCCTGCAGATTTGCGGCCAATCGGCCACTAGCAGGGGGTGTCAATCAATCCGATTGTATTCGATCGGGTTGATTTCTGTCCGCGGCCTCAGAGCAGGCGGACAAGTTATGGAGCAGCAGTCTTTAGACGAGCCTTCAGGGACGGAGCTTGATAAATATGACCGTATGACTAAAACTAAATCAAAATTTGCTGTCAAAATGAACACTTTATGCAAGGTGTTATAATCAATCCATATCTAATTACTGCTCTTTTGTAAAAAAAAAAAAAGCAAGGCTATCTTCTTGTTTTTTTACACAACTTGTTTTTATTTCATTTTAAGATAAACACATGTTACATACCACACCACTTAAATCTGTATTGCATGTTCAAACCTGAATACCATAAATAAAAACAGGTTAATAAACCTTTACTCCAGGAGTATATAATGAGTTTGGAAGTTCTAGAGCAGTGCTAATTTTGTTGCCAAAAAATTGTTGAATCTGTGAACAATTAATTGGTTCTTCCTATAGAAATAAGCATAACCCACAAGTCCAGGTTTAAGTTATGCTGTGCCTGTGCTAGCTGCAGAAACTTTTTGTTGTGTTGAGTTACTTGATACTTGTTTTAATTAGTAACAGAGAACTGTTAAAGTTTTTATATTGGGTATTATGTGCAATACAGCCAATACAGTTTACAGTTTGTTTTTTATATTTTAAAGTTGCACTTCTGTTTGTTTATGAAACTTGTTTTTTTTTAATTTGAAGTTTAATAAAGACGTTATATATCACCACGGCTAAATCTGTGTCTGTATTGCATGTTTAAACCTTAATACCATAAATAATAACAGGTTATTAGATGTTTACTCTTGGAGGCCCATATATCAAGCTCCGAATGGAGCTTGAAGGGCAGTGTTTCTGGCGAGACTTCAGACTCGCCAGAAACAGCAGTAATGAAGCAGCGGTCTAAAGACCGCTGCTCCATAACCCTGTCCACCTGCTCTAAGCAGGCGGACAGATATCGCCGCAATTCAACCCGATCGAGTACAATTGGGTTGATTGACACCTTCCTGCTGGTGGCCCATTGGCCGCGAGTCTGCAGGGGGTGGCGTTGCACCAGCAGCTCTTGTGAGCTGCTGGTGCAATGCTGAATATGGAGAGCGTATTGCTTTCCGCATTCAGCGAGGTCTTGCGGACCTGATCCACACTGTCGGATCAGGTCCGCAAGACCTTTGATAAATTAGCCTCTTGGAGTATATAATGAGTTTGGAAATTATAGAGAAATGCTGAAATAATGCATTAAACTTTAAAGGGACACTGAACCCAAATTTTTTCTTTTATGATTCAACTAGAGCAGGCAATTTTAAGCAACTTTCTAATTTACTCCTATTATCATTTTTCTTCGTTCTCTTGCTATCTTTATTTGAAAAAGAAAGTCCAGGACCTTGGACAATACTTGTTTATTGGTGGATGAATTTATCCACCAATCAGCAAGAGCAACCCAGGTTGTTCACCAAAATGGGCCAGCATCAAAACTTACATTCTTGCTTTTCAAATAAAGATACCAAGAGAATGAATAACATTTGCTTACAGGAGTAAATTAGAAAGTTACTTAAAATTGCATGCTCTATCTGAATCACAAAAGAAAAGATTTGGGTTCAGTGTCCCTTTAACTAAAACCCTTAGATTTTAGTCGACTAAAATCTACTGGAGATTAAGCCGACTAAAACTAAAACAATTCAGATGACTAAAAAAACAACTAAAACTAAAATGGCATTTTAGTCAAAAGACTAAAACTAAGACTAAATTGAAATTTGCCGTCATAATTAACACTGGTAGGATTCCATACATGTTTTTCAATATAAATTACTAACTGAACATTGGAAGTTGAAATTTCATTGTCGCTGCACCATCATGCATTTAAAACAGAAAATGAGTAGAAGTAAAATATCCAGATGTACTATATTAAATTAAGTTGCGGGGTAACAAGCCATTTTGACATTGTCAGTAACAAAAATTACTTATTAAAGGGATATTAAACCCAATTTGTTTCTTTTGGGATTCAGAAAAAAAAACTTTCCTATTCACTTCTATTATTAAATTTGGTTTGTTCCTACCACTTTCAAATCTCAGTACACCAAAATACCAGTTTAGATAAGTGATTGCTATTTCTATAGCAAACCCGTGCTAAGTAGAGGGGTGGTAATCTTTGTTTGAAAGAGTGGAATCTCCTCATTGATATGTGCAGTGTTTTATTTCATTGTGCATGCTGTGTTTTGGAATCCTCTCCCACATATAATAAATAAATTAGGTAAGCGATTGCCATTTTTGACCTGTAATGACAGTGACAAGACTGCCTATTGGAATGAGGAAACGGCCCTATGCCTTGAGTAATTCATGAGGGAGATATGGGCCTCTATTTATCAAGCCGTCAACTTACCTGCATTCGACGGCACCAATACGTTTTCCTAAGATCGCCTAACATCGCGGCCACGGACCTGAATACATTCTCCAAAATTATCAAAAAAGCTGTCAAAAAGCCGCGCACCAAGTACGGGGCGATGAGCTGCGGACTGTTGTTAACTAACAGTCATCGATCTCGCTGCTCTTCTGCTTTTTTACAGCTTTCTTGGTACCCTGTCACTAAACACCCACACTATACTAACTGTTTACCCCCTATACCGCCACTCCCATACCCCGCCACAACTCTAATAAATGTATTAATCCCTAAACCGCCCCTCCCGGAGCCCACCGCAACTCTACTAAATGTATTAACCCCTAAACCGCCGCTCCCGGAGCCCACCGCCACCTACATTATACATATTAACCCCTAATCTTCCACCCCCTTTACCGCCGCCACCTACATAAAGTTATTAACCCCTATCCTGCCGCTCCCGGACCCCGCCGCAACTAAATAAAGTGTTTAACCCCTAAACCGCCGCTCCCGGAGCCCACCGCCACCTACATTATATTTATTAACCCCTAATCTGCCACCCCTACACCGCCATCACTATATTAAATGTATTAACCCCTAAACCTAAGTCTAACACTAACTCTAACACCCCCTAACTTAAATATAATTTAAATAAATCTAAATAAAATTATTCCTATTTAAAACTAAATACTTACCTATAAAATAAACCCTAATATAGCTACAATATAACTTATAGTTACATTGTAGCTATCTTAGGATTTATTTTTATTTTACAGGCAACTTTGTATTTATTTTAACTATTTAATAGCTACCTAGTTAAAATTAATACAAAAGTACCTGTAAAATAAAACCTAACCTAGGTTACAATTACACCTAACAGTACACTATCCTTAAATTAATTACCTACATTAACTACAATTAACTACAATTAAATAAAATTGAATAAAAGTATCTAAAGTCCAAACCCCCCCCACTAAATTACAGAAAATAATAAAATAATTACAAGTTTTTTAAACTAATTACACCTAATTTAATCCCCCTAATAAAATATAAAAGCCCCCCAAAATAATAAAAAGCCCTACCCTATACTAAATTACAAATAGCCCTTAAAAGGGCTTTTGCGGCGCATTGCACCAAAGTAATCAGTTCTTTTACCTGAAAAAAAAGTACAATACCCTCCCCAACATTAAAACCCACCACCCACACAACCAACCCTACTCTAAAACCCACCCAATCCCCCCTTAAAAAAACCTGACACTAACCCCTTGAAGATCACCCTACCTTGAGATGTCTTCACCCAACCAGGCCGAAGTCCTCCACGAAGCCAGGCGAAGTGGTCCTCCAGACGGAAAGAAGTCTTCATCCAAGCCGGCCAGAAGAGGTCCTCCAGACGGGCAGAAGTCTTCATCCAAGCGGCATCTTCTATTTTCATCCATCCGGCGCGGAGCGGGTCCATCTTCAAGACATCCGACGCGGAGCATCCTCTTCCAACAACATCCGACGACTGAATGACGGTTCCTTTAAATGACGTCATCCAAGATGACGTCCCTTGAATTCTGATTGGCTGATAGAATTCTATCAGCCAATCAGAATTAAGGTAGGAAAAATCCTATTACCTGATACAATCAGCCAATAGGATTGAAGTTCAATCATATTGGCTGATCTAATCAGCCAATAGGATTGAGCTTGCATTCTATTGGCTGTTCCAATCAGCCAATAGAATGCAAGCTCAATCCTATTGGCTGATTGGATCAGCCAATAGGATTTTTCCCACCTTAATTCTGATTGGCTGATAGAATTCTATCAGCCAATCGGAATTCAAGGGACACCATCTTGGATGACATCATTTAAAGGAACCGTCATTTAGTCGTTGGATGTCATTGGAAGAGGATGCTCCGTGTCAGATGTCTTGAAGATGGACCCGCTCCGCGCCGGATGGATGAAGATAGAAGATGCCGCCTGGATGAAGACTTCTGCCCATCTGGAGGACCTCTTCTGGCCGGCTTGGATAAAGACTTCTGCCCGTCTGGAAGACCACTTAGCCCGGCTTCGTGGAGGACTTCGGTCCAGTTGGGTGAAGATGTCTCAAGGTAGGGTGATCTTCAAGGGTTTAGTGTTAGGTTTTTTAAGGGGGGATTGGGTGGGTTTTAGAGTAGGGTTGGTCGTGTGGGTGGTGGGTTTTATTTTTGGGGGGTATTGTACTTTTTTTTTTCAGGTAAAGGAGCTGATTACTTTGGGGCAATGCCCCGCAAAAAACCCTTTTAAGGGCTATTTGTAATTTAGTATAGGGTAGGGCTTTTTATTATTTTGGGGTTCTTTTTTTAATAGATTAGGTGTAATTAGTTTAAAAAAAACTTGTAATTATTTTATTATTTTCTGTAATTTAGTGTGTTTTTTTTTGGACTTTAGATAATTTTGTTTAATTTTATTTAATTGTAGTTAATTGTAGTTAATGTAAGTAATTAATTTAATGATAGTGTAGTATTAGGTGTAATTATAACTTAGGTTAGGTTTTATTTTACAGGTACTTTTGTATTTATTTTAACTAGGTAGCTATTAAATAGTTAATAACTATTTAATAACTATTCTACCTAGTTAAAATAAATACAAATTTGCCTGTAAAATAAAAATAAACCCTAAGCTAGATACAATGTAACTATTAGTTATATAGCTAGCTTAGGGTTTATTTTATAGGTAAGTATTTAGTTTTAAATAGGAATTATTTTATTTAGATTTATTTAAATAATATTTAAGTTAGGTGGTGTTAGGGTTAGTGTTAGACTTAGGTTTAGGGGTTAATACATTTAATATAGTGGCGGCGGTGTAGGGGGGCAGATTAGGGGTTAATACATATAATGTAGGTGGCGGCGTGGGGAGGGCATATTAGGGGTTAAGAAGTATAATGTAGGTGGCGGTGGGCTTCGGGGAGCAGCGGTTTAGGGGTTAAACACTATATTTAGTTGCGTCGGGGTCCAGGAGTGGCGGCTTAGGGATTAATAAGTATAATGTAGGTGGTGGCGGTGTAGGGGGGGCAGATTAGGGGTGTTTAGACTCGGGGTACATGTTAGGGTGTTAGGTGTAGACATTCCCATAGGAATCAATGGGATATCAGGCAGCAGCGAACATAAGCTTTCGCTGCTTTCCTATGGCATCCGCGGCCTCCAGGGCGGCGGATTGAAAACAAGGTACGCTGGGTCGGAAAAGTGCCGAGCGTACCTGCTAGTTATTTGATAACTAGCAAAAGTAATCAGATAGTGCCGAACTTGCATTCGGAACATCTGTAGTGACGTAAGCATCGATCTGTGTCGGACTGAGTCCGGCGGATCGTATGGTACGTCACAAAATTTTCCTTTTGCCGGTCTGTAGGGTTTGATAACTAAGGCGAATCAGGCTCGCCACAAATATGCTGCGGAATTCCAGCGTATTTGTGGTTGACAGCTTGATAAATAGAGGCCATGGTCTCTGAATATTTGCTTACTGCCTGGTGGTGTAAGTGATCGAATCAGAGAGGCATACCATCCATTTTTTTTCTAAAAAGGGAATTGTCCTTTTCAAATTAGTGGTATCAAACACTAATTGAATGTAAAAAGTTATCACTCAACGAGCGTAAAAAGCCGATGAAAGTCAATGGAGCAAAAAAAGTATGTATAGCAAATTAAATTTTTTGAGGTAATTTTATAAGCAACTGCATAGGTATCAATGTGATAGAATGACATATATACCATCTTACTACATCCTTGGTAGGATATTGGTTACAGGATATATATACATAAGATATAATATTAACTAGGAGATAGCTGTCACAGTTCTGTTGATATAAATATGCACTCTAATCTACTATGGATACAATGGGATGAGTATTGCCATTTTATATTTTGCTATTCTCTGTATTATGCAATTGGAGACCCCACTGACGTAGGTACACAATAACGGTTGCTGTGACAACCAGATGCACCTGCACAGTGTTAGGGTCTAACATACCGTATCTTAAGCATTGAGCATATAAAGTTATTTTTGAGGCTGATTATAAGTATACTATACTCACATATACAAATATGGATTCAGGATGATTATAAGAGTGATTAACATGTTTTTATTCCATTTTGGTAGGTAAACTAGATTGGTTGCTATGACAACCGGCGGACCTGCGCAGTATGCAATGCAGGACGCCGGGGACACTTCCGTTTGCTACGTGGTGATGGTGGTGGGTAATGTATAAATATGTACTCTATTTTGTAATGATTTTAATGGTCTGAGGACGGGGCTAACCACCCCGAAACGTCACTGAATTAATGTATTAAAAATATTTTGATTTAAGACCCGGAGAGTGCGCTCCTATTTTGAACTCTTTTTTACATATATATATATGTATATATATATATATATATATATATATATATATATATAGGTATGTCTATTTAGAAATACATAGAACATATTCCCTTATGTGCAGAACATTATAATGTGAAATATTTACAGTAAATACAAAAGTATTACTCTTTGTTACATATGAATATTGCATAAATATGATTTTACATGTTTTCATCTGCTTAACTGCAAAGAACTCCAATGCACTTATATGTCTATATACTGTATGTATACATATTTATTTATGTGTTAATATGTGTATATAAGTCTGTAAATACAAATTTACACATATAAATACATACGAACACATATATATACACAGAAAAGTCAGAAATTGCCCAAGCACCAAGGGTGTAGCAAAACTTGTTTGCAGGTGTGCCAACTATTGGACCTGCACCAAGGTCCCAAGAAAACAGTCCAAAAATAATAGTATAGCTGCACCACCAATTGTATTAAAACATCATGTTTTTATTTAGCCACTTTAAAACAGACAACGTTTCGGATCCATGTCCTTATTCATGTCTAACATTCAACTCTAAAAACAAACCTTATAAAGGCTGTAGCACCACCCACCACACCTATTTTCACCTGTGTTCACTTAATACAAAATACATTTTACTTTTGTGTTACTTAATGCCATCTAGTGGCCATCATTAACATCTCTTGTTGCATTATCATACTTTTTCAACAAAGGACATAAAGAGAACAAAAACTTTTTCATCATTGTTAATTATACATCAGGTTAATATACTCAGTATAGAAAAGGAATACATATAAACTTATTATCTTTATTCATTGTATTGCAATGTATCTTTTTCATAAAAAAACATAAAAAAGAGATTTTTGCTTTTTCTTAACTCTCTTTAGACATTGCTAATTCAAATATCTTTTGACAAAAGGCCAATCTTCATTATTTCCCTTCCAATTAGATCATATTAAATGATCATCTTAAAAAGAGAATAATTCTTGGAGTTGATAAACAATTCTCAAACATGTCCTTCAACAAAGGATATAAAAACAAAAAGGTCAACCCAAAAATAATTCTCTCCTTTATAAAAATTCAAGTTTCCAAAACCCTCCACATAATCAGCATTAAATTAGGGAAAATATTGACTAAATGAATTAAAATTCAAAAATATGAAAAAAAACCTTTCAACAAAAGATACCCAAAGAACAGAGTAAATACAACCATCCGTATCCCTGAAGTTTTAAACCCAAGGCATTTTATGAAAAAACTTGTCAGTAAAACTGCTATCAAGAACCTAATCATCCATACTTACTGACACACACTCCAATCCATTTCCCTATTCATTCCATTGGGTGTCATAGTCCCCAGTTCATGAATCCAGTACAATTCTCTATACTTTAACAGCTTAACCCTATTACCACCCCTCCTAGGAAGATCTATATGTTCCAATATCTGGAATCTCAGCTGATTGATCTGATGCCCAGCAGTAATGAAGTGGTGAGATACAGGGGCATCCAATTTACCTGTTCTAATATTACTTTTGTGTTGTTTAATGCACTCCCGTACCTTCTTGGTGGTCTCGCCAACATACCCCAGACCACATGGGCATTTAATCAGAAACACCACAAACTTAGAGTTACAAGTATAGTAATCTCTAAGTTTATACTTCTTACCCGACGAGGGGTGTGTAAAAAAGGGGCCCCTAATGATACTATTGCAATTTTGACAATTAAGGCATGGGAAACATCCCAAGTTTTTATGCCCCATGTGCCCCTTGGTAATCCTACTCCTTGGGCCCACATCAGCTTTGACCAATGTATCTTTAAGGTTCTTACCCCTTTTGAAGGCAGCCATAGGGGGACTAGATAATTCGGCAGGAGATATCAGAGGCGGTGGAGGCATCGGGAACCGCCGGAGAGGTCAGAGGGGCCAGAGGGGTGGAGGCAGGAGCACACACCGGGTAATGACACGCAGCAAACACGGTCAGTAGTGCTCAATCTGAGTACCCACCCTCTGAGACAAGGGGAACATGAGACATTATCTAAAGGACTTTCATTTTGTCCAACACAGCAGAGACTTGATACCTTTACATTGCAAAAAGACTTACATGGTTTTTTAGATCCCTGAAATTAAAGTGTCATTTTGCAGAGGGGAATGTTGGTAATGTAAATTTCTCTGTCAATAAGGATAATGTATGTAACAAACTTGGGCTTAAATCACTGGGTTTATACAATAAAAGTAATTTTACACCGCAAACAGTGAACCCAGGTGTGAGTACATACATACAATTGGTTGAGAATGATATAAAAAAACTCTGCAGGAATGTAGAAAAAGGTCACTCTAAATTTGCTCATTCAAATGTTAACTTTAATAGAGAGGATTGGAACAATGTTAGGAGTCTTAAAGAGAATACAGGCTATATTTTTAAGGAGGCTGATAAGGGTGGTGCGTTAGTGGTCCTTGAGAGGGATTACTATATACAAGAAATTTTGGGACAGTTGGCAGATGGTGAAGTGTATCAATTGTTGTCAATGAATCCAATCTTCAAAGTAAAGAAAGAGCTGGAAGCGTGTGTGTTGAGAGCTCAGAAGATTGGAGTGATTGACAACAAGACGACAAAATTTATTTTGGATACAGAGGACATTATACCTGTCCTATATACGCACCCAAAGGTTCATAAAAATTTGAAAGAACCCCCTGGCCGCCCCATAGTGGCAGGGGTGGGCTCCACACTATCTAAAGCCTCCATATATTTGGACAGAGTCCTTAGACCCTACACATATTCCACCTCCTATATCAGGGATACAGGAGATTTTATCAACAAACTACAGAATATAGTACTTGAGAACAACAAAGGTATACTTTATAGTCTTGATGTAACTAGCCTTTACACCTCAATCACACATGAGGCAGGTGTAGGGGCAGTGAATAGGTGTTTGGATCAGGATATAACCATCAATAATGACCAGCAAAACTTTATTCTTGATCTTTTGAATATTGTATTGAGATGTAATTTCTTTCTTTTTCAAGATAATTTTTATTTGCAATTACAGGGTACGGCCATGGGTTCCAATGTCGCCCCAACCTATGCAAATATTTATATGAACACATTTGAAGAGTATTTTGTTTATAACCATTATTTTTTTCATCTATATGGCGCCACCTGGTGGCGCTATATAGATGATATTTTTGGCATTTGGTTGGGTGACATTGGAACCCTGGAACAGTTTGTTAAAGATCTCAATAGTGCTACACAGCATATAAAGTTCAAACTGACCATATGTGAGGAAAGGATTGATTTCCTTGATACCTCAGTGTATAAACAAGATGGGCTGTTAGCTGTTGATCTTTTTAAAAAACAGACAGACTATAACAATCTATTGCACTATAAGAGTGCGCATTCCCCGGCACTGTTAAAAAGTTTACCCAAAAGCCAATTTATGCGAGTAAGACAAATTGTCTCAGATGAAAATCTGGTAAAAGAGAGATTATTGGAAATGGGTGAACATTTTAAACAGAGGGGATACCCAAGTAACCTAATTGAACAGGGGATTGAAGATGTATTGCAGATCTCTAGGACAGAATTACTTAAGGACAGGATGAGAAATAAGAAAGATAAAAGAATGATCTTTGTTAATGATTATTCGCCTTGGAGTAACCAAATACAAAAAGTACTAAAAAAACATTGGCACATTTTAAAAATTTCTAATCCTAATGTTGAAGAATTCTCTAGTCCCCCTATGGCTGCCTTCAAAAGGGGTAAGAACCTTAAAGATACATTGGTCAAAGCTGATGTGGGCCCAAGGAGTAGGATTACCCAGGGGCACATTGGGCATAAAAACTTGGGATGTTTCCCATGCCTTAATGGTCAAAATTGCAATAGTATCATTAGGGGCCCCTTTTTTACACACCCCTTGTCGGGTAAGAAGTATAAACTTAGAGATTACTATACTTGTAACTCTAAGTTTGTGGTGTATCTGATTAAATGCCCATGTGGTCTGGGGTATGTTGGCGAGACCACCAAGAAGGTACGGGAGCGCATTAACCAACACAAAAGTAATATTAGAACAGGTAAATTGGATGCCCCTGTATCTCACCACTTCATTACTGCTGGGCATCAGATCAATCAGCTGAGATTCCAGATATTGGAACATATAGATCTTCCTAAGAGGGGTGGTAATAGGGTTAAGCTGTTAAAGTATAGAGAATTGTACTGGATTCATGAACTGGGGACTATGACACCCAATGAAATGAATAGGGAAATGGATTGGAGTGTGTGTCAGTAAGTATGGATGATTAGTTTCTTGATAGCAGTTTTACTGACAAGTTTTTTCATAAAATGCCTTGGGTTTAAAACTTCAGGGATACGGATGGTTGTATTTACTCTGTTCTTTGGGTATCTTTTGTTGAAAGTTTTTTTTTTTCCTATTTTTGAATTTTAATTAATTTAGTCAATATTTTCCCTAATTTAATGCTGATTATGTGGAGGGTTTTGGAAACTTGAATTTTTATAAAGGAGAGAATTATTTTTGGGTTGACCTTTTTGTTTTTATATCCTTTGTTGAAGGACGTGTTTGAGAATTGTTTATCAACTCCAAGAATTATTCTCTTTTTAAGATGATCATTTAATATGATCTAATTGGAAGGGAAATAATGAAGATTGGCCTTTTGTCAAAAGATATTTGAATTAGCAATGTCTAAAGAGAGTTAAGAAAAAGCAAAAATCTCTTTTTTATGTTTTTTTATGAAAAAAATACATTGCAATACAATGAATAAAGATAATAAGTTTATATTTATTCCTTTTCTATACTGAGTATATTAACCTGATGTATAATTAACAATGATGTCCTTTGTTAAAAAAGTATGATAATGCAACAAGAGATGTTAATGATGGCCACTAGATGGCATTAAGTAACACAAATGTAAAATGTATTTTGTATTAAGTGAACACAGGTGAAAATAGGTGTGGTGGGTGGTGCTACAGCCTTTATAAGGTTTGTTTTTAGAGTTGAATGTTAGACATGAATAAGGACATGGGTCCGAAACGTTGTCTGTTTTAAAGTGGCTAAATAAAAACATGATGTTTTAATACAATTGGTGGTGCAGCTATACTATTATTTTTGGACATATATATACACACATATTTATATACAGTTATGCTCAAAAGTTTGCATACCCTGGCAGAAATAGTAACATTTTGGCAATGATTTTGAAATACGACTGATCATGCCAAAAAACTGTCTTTTATTTAAGGATAGTAATCATATGAAGCCATATATTATTACAAAAGTCATTTTAAATCATAATGATAATAGAAAATCACCCAAATGGCCCCGATCAAAAGTTTACATAACCTTGAATGTTTGGCCTTGTTACAGCCCACCAGGTGACACACAGGTTAAAATGGCAATTAAAGGTTAATTTCCTACATCTGTGACTTTTTAAATTGCAATTAGTGTCTGTGTATAAATAGTCTATGAGTTTGTTAGCTCTCACGTGGATGCACTGAGCAGGCTAGATACTGAAACATGGGGAGCAGAAAAGAACTGTCAAAATACATGCGTAACAAGGTAATGGAACTTTATAAAGATGGAAAAGGATATAAAAAGATATTCCAAACCTTGAAAATGCCAGTCAGTACTGTTCAGTCATTTATTAAGAAGTATTAAATGTGGGGTTCTATTGTTACCAAGCCAAGGTCAGGTAGACCAAGAAAGATGTCAGCCACAACTTCCAGAAGAATTGTTTCAGGACACAAAGAAAAATGCCTATGTAACTTCAGGAGAAATACAGGCTGCTCTGGAAAAAAAACGGCGTGGTTGTTTCAAGGAGCACATTACGATACTTGAACCAAAATGAGCTGCATGGTCGAGTTGCCAGAAAGAAGCCTTTACTGCAGCAATGCCATAAAAAAGCCTGGTTATAATATGCCCGACAACACCTTGACATGTCTCACAGCTTCTGGCACACTGTAATTTGGAGTGACGAGACCAAAATAGAGCTTTATGGTAACAACCATAACTGCTATTTTTGGAGAGGGGTCAACAAGGACTGTAGCAAAAAGAATACCATCCCCACTGTGAAGCATGTTGGCGGCTCACTGATGTTTTGGGGGTCTGTGAGCTCTAAAAGTACGGTGAATCTTTTGAAAATTGATGGCAAGATGAATGCAGCATGTTATCAGAAAATACTGGCAGACAATTTGCAATCTTCTGCACGAAAGTTGCATATAGAACACTCTTGAACTTTCCAGCACGACAATGACCCTAAGCACAAGGCCAAGTTGACCCTCCTGTAATTACAGCAGAAAAAGGTGAAGGTTCTGGAGGGGCCATCACAGTCTCCTGACCTTAATATCATCAAGCTACCCTGGGGAGATCTCAAACGTGCGGTTCATGAAAGACGACCAAAGACTTTGCATTACCTGGAGGCATTTTGCCAAGACGAATGGGCCTCTATACTACCTGCAAGTATTCTGAGCCTCATAGACAACTATTACAAAAGACTGCACACTGTCATTGATGCTAAAGGGGGCAATACAGAGTATTAAGAACTAAGGGAATGCAGACTTTTGAACATGGGTCATTTTATTATTTTATTTGTTGCCATGTTTTGTTTTATGATTGTGCCATTCTGTCATGACCTACAGTTGAATATGAATCCCATAAGAAATAAAAGAAATGTAATTGTCTGCTCACTCATGTTTTCTTTAAAAAGGGTACATATATTACCAATTCTCCAACGGTATGCAAACTTTTGAGCACACCGTGTGTATATATATATATATATATATATATATATACTGTGTATATATATATATATATATATATATATATACATACATATTTAGACATGTATATGTATGTATCTCAATGCTAAAGTCCTGTGCCTGCTTTTTTTCCCCTAACACCTGAGACCTTAAATATTTGAGCCCTTATAACTTTTAATTAAACATTTTTTTCTACGTGCGTTAATTTGAATTTAGCTCAAGCAATAGCGTTTACTTTCAGCCTGTAATATGAGCGGAAAACCCGATGCACACAAACACCCCTTTTCACTTGCACGTAGCTGTTAATGCACCACTCGCAATCTAGCCCTTAGAGCTCGATGATTGAAAGCTCTCTGGGCTGGCGCGATTACTAAAGAATGCTCGCCAGTCCTTCTATTTCCCTGGTGGAATTTTTACTCTGAAAACAGGGTGCCTCGCTAAGGGGCATATACTGCATTTTCATGTGAAATGTGCACAACAAAATTCGTATTTTAAACATGATACAAAACAAATATTTGAACCATTCACACAAAAATAAGCAGGAAAAAAATGTATTGTTAAGGTGCATCAAAAACGTAACAAAATTTTTCACCAAAAATCGTATGTTTAAAAAAAAAGTTAAAATTGTATGTAATTTACACAGGACAAAATCAAATTAAATATGCATAGCGTAAATCATAATTGTAGTACACTGGATGTGCGAAAATCACACAGAAATTTGAACTTATAAATACAAAATGTAAAGCGTAATTGTTGTTTTTCGTAAAATGGGCTGAACATGGGCGTTCCATGGGCGTATATGAAAATGTCTCTCTAATCCCAGCGTAATTCTATAAAGATTTTCGCACTGCAGATATCATAGTTTTTTCTCGCCAACTAAAAGGTGGCGAGCTTTTCTCAAAACACTCAAAATAATTATAACCCTAATAGATAAACACATATATACAAAAATATAGGCGAATATAAGATGCTCAATGCATAAAGCAGCATGTTAGTTATATTGGCTGCAGGATTTTAATTTTAATGTGCTCCCCCTGCTCCCTGCTAACTTCGCTCTAAGGAGCGAAGTGTGCCTATCCAGCGAGCTCCAATACTTTTAATAGGAGCCATCTCGCCACTCGCAGGGACTGCCCCTTTTTTACTATCAATCCACTGGGGCAGCCTTGCGAGAGTTGGCGAGAAAAAGTGACTTTGAGCAGGCAAAGTTTATATCATTGAGCCCTTAGTGTTTAGTGCTATCAGATGTGATTATTTGTGTTTCTAGGTTGCAAATAATCTCTGGCTAAAGCCTGAATGCACCATAATTTATTACTTAAGCACCCTAAATCCTCAGTAGTGCCACCTGCTTTGAATTTTTAAGGCTTTTTTGAGATCTAATGCATAATTACCTAATGTCCCAGACTTTGTTGTCTTTCAGCTGTCCCTTACTTACACCAAGATTACAAGTTGTGCGTAAATAAAGCAAAAAAAAAAAGAGTGGTATCGCACTCTCCATAGCGCTGCCATTACAAGTTACTGAAAAACCTTCTTTTGTTGTGCGATATGGTGCGATAAGCTCCATACCGCACAAAACCCAAGGCCTGACTTGACGTGCTTGTGCACGTTTTCCCCCATCAACATCAATGGAGAGAAATTATTAAAAAAAAAACTAACTTTTTTATTTTAAAGGGCACAAAAGAGCTGATTGCCCTTTTAAGGGCAATGCCCATACAAATGCCCATACACATGGGTAGCTTAAGGTTTCTTTAGACTTTTATTTATTTTGGGAGTTGGTTGGGTGAGGCGGTTTTTTTTTAGGGGGGATTTGTAATTTTTGAAGAGAAAAGAGCTGTTTAACCACTTACGATCGTGATCGCTTCCAGTCACTTTCAAGGTATTGCAGTGATGCCTCGATATTAAGGTATCACTACAATACCTTTTTTACCCACCGATGCAGAGAGGGCTACTCTGTGGCCCTCTCTGCATCAGCCAGTGATGGTAAAATACATCAAAGGGGGCGGGATTGTGCGCAGGGGCACTGGGAGCGCACACGGATGCGGGCGTTCGGATGGGGGTGGGAGCAGGTGGGACCGCTACACTATGGAACATAAAAAGTGTAATTGATAGAAGGGGGGAGGGATAAATATTATCCAAGGGATCTGGGATGGGGTGGGGGTAGGTTATGGAGGGGTGTCAGCTACACTACAGAAAAATTTGAATTTACAAAACTAATTATATGGCAATCTGGGTACTGGCAGACAGCTGCCAGTACCCAAGATGGGTGCAAATAGGTAGTGGGGGGAGGGTTAGAGAGCTGTTTGGAGGGTATCAGAGAGGTTGGGGGCTAAGGGGGATGCATCACTGCTGAATATATATTTAAAAAAGAAAAAGAAAGCCTTTTATTTTAATACTGGCAGACTTTCTGCCAGTACTTAAGATGGTGGGGACGATTGTGGGTGGGATAGGGAAGACAGCTGTTTGGGAGGGATCAGGGGGTGGGATGTGTCAGGTAGGAGTCTGATCTCTACACTAAAGCTAAAATTAACCATACAAGCTCCCTACAAGCTACCTAATTAACCCCTTCACTGCTGGGCATAATACAAGTGTGGTGAGAGGCGGCATTTATCGGCCTTCAAATTACCAAAAAGTAATGCCAAAGCCATGATTGCACTAGCTGTCTGTAAATAATTTCAGTGAGAAAACTAAAGTTGTGATAAAATTAACAATTTTTTTTTTATTTGATCACATTTGGCGGTGAAATGGTGGCATGGAATATACCAAAATGGGCCTAGATCAATACTTTGGGTTGTCTACTACACTACACTAAAGCTAAAATTAAACCTACAAACTCCCTAATTAACCCCTTCACTGCTGGGCATAATACACATGTGGTGCACAGCGGCATTTTCCTTCTAATTAACAAAAAGCAATGCCAAAGTCATATATGTCTGTTATTTCTGAACAAAGGGGATCCCAGAGAAGCATTTACAACCATTTGTGCCATAATTGCACAAGCTGTTTGTAAATAATTTCAGTAAGAAACCTAACGTTTGTGAAAAAGGTTGTGAAAAAATTAACGATTTTTTTTTATTTGATTGCATTTGGCAGTGAAATGGTGGCATGAAATATACCAAAATGGGCCTAGATCAATACTTTGGGTTGTCTACTAAAAAAAATAATTATATATATGTGAAGGGTTATTCAGGGATTCCTGACAGATATCAGTGTTCCAATGTAACTATCAAAAATTTTGAAAACATTTGTTTGGAAATTGCAACGTGCTACTTGTATGTATTGCCCTATAACTTGCAAAAAAAGCAAAGAAGATGTAAACATTGGGTATTTCTAAAATCAGGACAAAATTTAGAAACTATTTAGCATGGTTGTTTTTTGGGGGTTGTAGATGTGTAACAGATTTTGGGGCTCAAATTTAGAAAAAGTGTTTTTTTTTTCAATTTCTTCCTCATATTTTATAATATTTTTAATAATAAATTATAAGATATGATGAAAATAATGGTATTTTAGAAAGTCCATTTAGTGGCGAGAAAAACGGTATATAATATGTGTGGGTACAGTAAATGAGTAAGAGGAAGATTACAGCTAAACACAAACACAGCAGAAATGTAAAAATAGCCTTGGTCCCAAACGGTCAACAAATGGAAAATTGATCTGGTCACTAAGGGGTTAACTTAGGGCAATGCCGTACGAAAGGCACTTTTAAGGGCTATTGATAGTTTATTGTTAGGTTAGGGGGTGTTTTTATTTTGGCTTTTTATAGGGCTATTAGATTAGGTTTAACTTTTATTATTTTGAATAATTTTGTTAATTATTTTTTTTGTAATTTTAGTATTTGTTTGTTTTTGTAATGTTAGACTTTTTTTATTTTTTCATAGTGTTAGATTTTTTTTAATTTTGTAATTTAGGTTGCTCCTCAGATATACTTTAGGTATGCTTTTAAAAAATGATACCAAGAGAACAAAGCAAATTTGATAACAGAAGCACTTTTAAAAGTCTCTTAAAATTGTATGTTCTAGTTCTGGCATTGTCCCAAAATTAGAAATTTCTGGAGCAAACTAGAACACTGGCTTAAAACCGCTTTAAAAGCTGAAACACTTACTTTATCAATATACCAAATCATATTATGCTTAAATAGAGAAGATATCTATCAAAATAATGAAAAATTAATAAATCTCTCTATCCTAGCCTCTAGATACCTGATTTGTAAAAAGTGGAAAATGAGAACACTACCGACGATCACTGAAGTCAAGAATTATTTAAAAAAACAGTGCGTACTAGAACAAAAAGACACAAACATTGACAAGGAAACGGATATAAAAAACTTTTTTAGCAAATGGGCAGCGTTCATAAAAACATTTCACGAAAAAGGAAAATCGATTATCTGATCTTTCCATTTAAAAACTCAGAAATAGTTCTCCTTGGTATTTGGTAACTAGGGAGGAAGGTGAGTGAGCTTCTAATACCTTTCTCATTTGCTTCTTTCCCTCCATCAATGATTAGCTCCCCTTTTTTTTTTTCTCCTTTTCTCCTTCCCTGTTTGGTTGGATGTTTGTTTGTTTGTGTTTGTTTGTCTTGTTGTTCTTATATGTTATATTCTCCCCGACTGTACGAGATGTCATGAAGGGCAGGTTGCCCGTGAAAAATTGCCTTGTAGGAGGGGAGAAAGGAAAAAATAAAAAACCCTCCCAGCAGAACACACATCTTAACTTAGTAAAATGTTGGTAGCAATGATAAATATTCTTTTACTTTTTTTCTATTTTGCTTGCAATTACATGATGTATGTATTCTTTCTTATTAGCCCTGCGTGGCACAAAATGTGATTTTTTTTTTCTCTGTATGCTCTGCTGGCTATAAATAAAATGGAAAAAAATAAATTGTATGTTCTATCTAAACCATAAACGTTTAACTTTGCCTTTCATGTCCCTTTAATTCAACAAGAGACTTCACAATCCTGATATATACAGGCATAACTCACTTTACAGCGCTTCACTTTACAGCAATTCGCTAAAACATCGCTTTGTGGCGCTGAAGATCAACCTCCGAGGATTTTGAAACAGTGTTGTAATCTTCGGGAGATTGCGAGAAAAGTGACTGGCACCATTTTGTTATTCTTAGTTCACTCTGTTTACAGCATTACAGTGCAACTGTGTCTCAGTGCTATAGTCTGGCAAATGTTACTACAGTCATTGGGGAATATCTATCAAGCTCCGGGTTTCTGGCGAGCCTTGAGGCTCGCCAGAAACACCAGTTATGAAGCAGCGGTCTAAAGACCGCTGCTCCATAACCTATCCGCCTGCTCTAAGGAGGCGGACAGACATTGCCGCAATTCAACCCGATCGAATACGATCGGGTTGATTGACACCCCCTTGCTAGCGGCGTTGCACCAGCAATTCACAAGAGCTGCTGGTGCAATGCTGAATGCGGAGAGTGTATTGCTCTCCGCATTCAGCGAGGTCTGTCGGGCATCATCCGCAATGTCGGATCATGTCCAACAGGCCTTTCATTAATAGGCCCCATTGTCACTATTTTACAGGTACAGTATTTATTGAATACTGTGCTGTGTGAATGTTAAACTAAACGTAGCACTACTGCACCCCTAATATATGTTAGTTTAAATATGTTTTAAAGTGTTGAAACACTGGCAAATGAAAAGAAAGCTAAAACCACATTGTTTTACTTTAGGCAGTTTTCACTTTACATCGGGGCTCCAGTCCCTAACCCGCTGTATGAGCGGGGTATATCTGTATTACAATATCCTCTTATGCTCAAGATGTGTTTTATTGATTCTGCGGTACTGCTACTTGGTATATTGTTTATAATCCCTATATATTGAGTTAATTTATTTAGCATGTAATCCCATGTACAGATGGTAGTTATATATCAGTTAACTGCACATACAGAGATCAGTAATACAAGCTGGAGTCACTCTGCAATTATATACAGCGATCCGTAAAAGCCCATAGAGATCAGTGAGAATAAAATAAATAGAAAACTTGCCTGACATCATTTAATTTTGTACTTGTAAAGCCCTACGGATGATCAGTCTTTACTAGAGAACACTCTGGGTTTTACCGCTATGCAGACTCCCCAGTATTGTCCCTAGATATGTTAAAATTATATTTCCTATATGTTTTTAGTTTACATTGAGATCTGAGCCATCAGATGACTAATACATTAGTGTTGTAGCCACTGCAAAAGGATGTCTTCTTTCAAGGTTAGATATGGTTGCAGCAGCAGTGCTTTTATTACCTTGTCAGAGTTTAAAACTCAGATGATGAGAGTATGCCCTACTTAATGCAGCAATGTAGTGGCATCTAACTGTTCTAAAGCCAACTTTGCTTCCTATTATAAATCTTTCAAGTGTACATTGCAGTATAACAAAGGCTTGGTCTTAAATAGGCTTCATTGAAAATTGCACAACAATGATGATATTGATTTAGCAGTCAAGGAAATAAGATTATTCAGCCAAATATGTTGCACCTACAGTAAGATTTATAGTAGAATTTGTGGATCCTTTTCAAAAATTGATATGCTACCCGGGAACAATTTGTACATGTATTTTATAGTTAACATTGACATTGTACAATTTCACATACAAAGGTAATTTTGTATGTTTTATAAACAAATTAAAATGTCAAACCTGTGCTGTATCCTTCTGAGATATTTGGAACCAGGCTCACTTGTGTTCTGCTTATGTAAGAAGTTGGTGAAATCTCACAGGAAATTAGTTATTGGGAAACTATGTCCATTTATAAAGCCTAGCACATTTCAGTTGAACAAAAGCTTAGGGGTTGATTTATCAAAGGCTTCGAAAGCCTTTCGCCCCCTTACTACTGCAGGTTCTCACAAGAGAATCTGCACGCAGTATTTAACAAGCAGCAGTCATCAGACCGCTGCTTTCCTAACCTTTTGCCACCTCTAAAGTGGTGAATTTCAATCTCCCGGGTAAAGTCTGACTGGGGAGATTGCCAGCTCCTGCCTGGCTGTGTGTGGGCAGGGGGCAGGATTGCACGCGAGCGCAAAATAGTGCTCGTGTGCAATGCTGAATTCCGCCAGGGGAATTCAACCCGCCCGAGCTGATAAATCGCCCCTTAAGAATATTTCTAATGGTT
This sequence comes from Bombina bombina, assembly GCF_027579735.1. Lineage (NCBI taxonomy): Eukaryota > Metazoa > Chordata > Amphibia > Anura > Bombinatoridae > Bombina > Bombina bombina. The sequence goes on along the minus strand of NC_069499.1, from coordinate 1,297,916,011 downwards.
AGTATCGCATTAAAATCGCATCGCTACCCCTTCACACTGTCTTGCTGACAGATGGCCATCTACCAGTGCTGCTTGTCAATCTAACGATCTATGCTTTGGCGAGATTATCAAAGAAGTCTAGTTTTAAAAGAAAATGTTACCTTGAAAGCTACTTATCTAGCTATACAGGGTTCCAGGTGTAAAGGAGAGACACCGTCATTGCAATATAATGCTAAAAAAAAGCCCCCAAAGTTTTTGCATGATTTCTCTTCATGCAGGCAAGTTTTTGATTATCAAGCCCCAAGAGTTTAGAAAACAAAATAAGTGTGGGTATAGATTAAGTAGTTGAAAAAATATTTATGCATAGTTGAAACTGTAGAGTGTATGATTTCTTTATTTTTCACGTTTAATAAATCTTGTTTTGGACAGATACGTGTTATTTATTCCTGTAGCGTTATTGTTTCCTTCATGTAATTGGCAAAAGTCCATGAGCTAGTGACGTATGGGATATACAATCCTACAAGGAGGGGCAATGTTTCCCAAATCTCAAAATGCCTATAAATACACCCCTCACCACATCCACAATTCAGTTTCACAAACTTTGCCTCCTATGGAGGTGGTGAAGTAAGTTTGTGCTAAGATTTTTATGATTTCTTCTATGATAAGCGCTTCTAAGCATTCTGAAGCCCAATTCCAATCAGAGTACAGTGATTGTCAGAGGGATGTGAAGAGAGTATCACCTATTGATTTTATGGTTTCCCTCACGGGAAATCTTTTCAAGGGTTCTCTGTTATGGGTTGTAGGGATTTATCTTTTACCGCCCTTTTCAGATTGACGATACACTGTGGATGGGTGTCTTTCGATAAGTATTTATCATTATTTAAGACACTCTCAGCTATGGTTTGGCACTTTATGTATTAATATAAAGTTTTAAATATATGTATGTTTCTTATATTTACCATGAGTCAGGTCTATGTGTATTTTCCTTTGCAGTCTGACAGTTTCATTATGGGAATCACGTTTTAGGAAGTTTGTCTTACCTGGGGTAAAGTCTTTTTTCCAATTTGACTTGTTTTTTCTTTTGAAAAACTTGCGGGCAAATTAGGCTTGCGAGGGTGCAAAATGCTGTTATTTATTACGTCATTCTTGGCGCGAGAATTTTTTTGTGTGAATGTGTGTCTGTAATGATGCAAGTTCGTAATTTCCTGCATCTTAGTTGACGCCAGGTTGTTTGGCGCGCAATTGTGTTTGTTATGACGCGAATTGCGTCATTTCCGGAAGTTTGTTGGTACCAAAAAATGTCTTATCTTCCTTTTGCATCGTGCGTCATACTTGGCGCCAACAAATTTAATTTTATTTTACCCCACTTCCAATATCCTACTTGCCTTCGTTATGCTCAGAGGGCTATGCTATTTGCTTTTTTGTCAATTTTAGCATTTGCATTTTTTCCCATTTCTGAAAACTGCTATATGTGGAAATAAGGTATTTCTGTTTAAATGTTATTTTTTCTTTTACATTTTACAAGATGTCTCAATCTGATCCTGTCTCAGAAGCTGCTGTAGGAACCATGCTAACAGAACACAGTTCTACCAAAGCTAAGTGTATCTGTTGTAAGATAGTGGAGATTATATCTCCAGCTGTAGTATGTAACAGTTGTCTTGATAAGCTTTTGCATGCAGGAAAGGTTTCTATTAGCTAGTACAGTATCTGTTGTTCCTTCAACATCTAAAGTACATTATATCCCTGTTGAGATGAGAAATTATATTGCTAATGCGATACAGAAGGCTATGGCTGATATACCGCCTTCAAATAAAAGTAAAAGGTCTTTTAAAACATCTCATAATACTGATGAAATTTGTAATGATCGACAACATGCTGATATATATCCACCTCTGATGAGGATCTCTCTGATGCGGAAGATCCTACTTCAGACATTGACACTGATAAATCAACTTATCTTTTTAAGATTGAATATATTCGTTCTTTGTTAAAAGAAGTGTTGATAACTTTGGATATTGTGGAGTCTGGACCTCTTGATAATAAATCCAGTAAACATTTAAATTCTGTCTATAAACCTCCTGTGATTACTCCTGAGGTTTTTCCTGTTCCTGATGCTATTTCTGATGTGATTGCTAACCTTCTTCAAGGTTTAAAACGTTTTATCCTTTGCCAGTAGCTAAGTTAGAGTTTTGGTAAAAAGTCCCTAAGGTTGATGGAGCTATTTCTACTCTTGCTATGGCTGATGTTGTGGCTCCATCAACTTTTTGGTTGGATAGCTTAGCACATTGGGAAAAAGATTCTGATTTGCATAGCATTGTTTGTTTGCTTCAACATGCTAATTATTTTATCTGTGATGCTATTTTTGATATCATCAAGATTGATGTTAAATCTATGTCTTTGGCTATTTTAGCTAGAAGAGCATTATGGCTCAAATCATGGAATGCTGACCTGGTATCTAAATCTAGGTTACTATCTCTATCATTCCAGGGTAATTTGTTTGTTTCACAGTTGGATTCTATTATTTCCACTATTACTGGGGGGAAGGGAGTTTTTTTGCCCCAAGATAAAAAGTCTAAGGGTAAATCTAAAACTTATAATCGGTTTCGTTACTTGCGTCAGAATGGAGAACAGAAAACCACTCCTTCCCCTAAGGACCCTGGCTCCAATTGGAAGCCATCTTCGAGTTGGAATAAATCCAAGCCTTATAAGAAACCAATTCTTTTAGAATTCCTAGAATTTTACAGTTTCTTCAGGATGGTTTGGATAAAGGTTTGTCTGCAAGTACTTTGAAGGGACACAGCTCTGCTCTTTCTGTTTTATTTCGTAGAAAGATTGCTAAACTTCCTGATATTCACTGTTTTTTTCAGGCTTTGGTTCTTATCAAGCCTGTTGTTATATCAATCTCTCCTCCTTGGAGTCTTAATTTGGTTTTGAAGGCTTTGCAGGCTCCTCCTTTTGAGCCTATGCATTCTTTGGATATTAAATTTCTTTCTTGGGCTATCTTTTCAGCTAGAAGAGTTTCTGAATTGTCTGCTCTCTCTTGTAAGTCTCCTTTTCTAATGTTCCATCAGAATAAGGCTGTTTTGCAAACTTCGTTTACATTTCTTCCTAAGGTTGTGAATTCTAACAATCAGCCAGATTACAAGTTTGGTGTTATGAGTAGGGATGGGCAAATGTGTTTATATCCGAATTCGAATGTTAGAACGAATGTTATTGTAGAAATTCGATTTACATAATAGAATATTGATAAGAACGAATATTCTTAAAAATTCGATTTTCGAATATTATTTACAGTTTTCGAATGTCACATTCGAATTCGAATGTCACATTCGAATATCACATTCGAATTTGAATATTACATTTATAAAACACAATTGTAGACTAGAAACACTATTTCGAATGTCACATTCAAATCGAATATCCCATTCGAATTCGAATATCACATTTGAATCGAATATCACATTTAAAACACAGTATTAGACTAGAAATACTATTTCAAAATCGAATGTGACATTCGAATTCGAATGTAGCATTCAAATTCGAATATTACATTTATTAAACACAGTTGTAGACTAGAAATACTATTTCAAATTTGAATGTCAGATTCGAATTCGAATGTCATTTGAATTTGAATATTACATTTCGAAATTGAATGAATACATAGCTAAACATTCTATTATTCGAATGAATATTTTTGAATTTTATTGAAAAATTTGAAAACGAAAATTCGAAAACAGAATGTTAGAATGTTACATAAACATTCGAAATTTGATTTGAACGAACGAATGTATCGAAATTCGTTTTAAATTTTGAATTTTTAGAAACATTTGCCCATCCCTAGTTATGAGTGAAAAAGCATTGTTATGGCCCATAACAATGCTTTTTACCTACCGCTGCTATTACAAGTCTTCTCAGAATAGCTGTACCACACACTTTTTTGGCCGTCACTCAACGTCAGTACCACACTTTAAGAAAAGTCATTTATCAATTGGACTTCTATAGCATCGGTATTACAAGTTTTGCTGTGAAGCCAAAAAGTGAGCGGTACAAGATCTGACAAGATCTGTACCTCCATCTAAAGTCAGTAGTTATGAGTTTTACGTTACAAAGCTGTAGCATAAAACTCATAACTAAACTGTCACAAAGTACACTAACACCCATAAACTACCTATTAACCCCTAAACCAAGGCCCTCCAACATCGCAAACTCTAAAATAAAATTATTAACCCCTAATCTGCCGTTCTGGACATCGCCACTACTTAAAAATGTAATAACCCCTATTCCGCCACTCCCCGACATCGTTGCAACTCTAATAAAATTATTAACCCCTAAACTGCCATCCTTCCGCATCAAAATCACTATTTAAATATAATTAACCCCTTATCTGCCGTCCGCCCATTCCACCGCTATAATAAACCTATTAACCCCTGAAACCTAACCCTAACCCTAACGTAACCCTAACCCTAACACCCCCTAACTTAAATATAATTAAAATAAATCTAAATAAAACTTACCTAAATAATACATATTTAAAACTAAATACTTACCTGTAAAATAAACCCTAAGCTAGCTAGAATATAGCTAATAGTTACATTGTATCTATCTTAGGTTTTATTCTTATTTCACAGCTAAGTTTGTATTTATTTTAACTAGGTAGACTAGTTAGTAAATAGTAATTAATTATTTACTAGCTACCTAGTTAAAATAAATACAAATTTAAAAATAAATAAATTTAAAAATAAAATAAAACCTAACCTGAGTTACACTAACACCTAACATTACAATAAAATTAAATTAACAAAATACAATTATCTAAATTACAAAAAAATAAACACTAAATTACACAAAATAAAAAAGAAATTCTCAAAAATAAAAATGAATTACTCCTAATCTAATAGCCCCCACAAAATAAAAATAAAAACCCTAGCATACACTAAACTGTCCATGGCCCTTAAAAAGGGCCTTTTGCGGGGCATAGCCCCAAAGAAATCAGCTCTTTTACCTGTAAAAAAAAATACAAACAACCCCCCAACAGTAAAACCCACCACCCACACAAGCAAACCCCCCAAATAAAACCCTATTTAAATAAACCTAAGATCCCCATTGCCCTGAAAAAGGGCATTTGGATGGGCATTGCTCTTAAAAGGGCATTTAGCTCTTTTACATTGCCCAAAACCCTAAGCTAAAAATAAAACCCACTCAATAAACCCTTAAAAAAACCTAACACTAACCCCTGACGATCCACTTACAGTTTTTGAAGACCGGACATCCATCCTCATCCAGGCGGCAAAAGTCCTCATCAAAGCCGGCAGAAGTCTTTATGCAAGCGGGCAGAAGTCCTCCTCGAAGCCGGCAGAAGTCTTCATCCAAGCGGGCAGAAGTCTTTATTCAGATGGCATCTTCTATCTTCATTCATCCGGCACGGAGCGAGTCCATCTTCAAGACATCCGGCGCGGAACATCCTCTTCTTACGATGGTTGCTGAAGAATAAAGTTTCCCTTTAAATGACGTTATCCAAGATGGTGTCCCTTACATTTCGATTGGCTGACAGAATTCTATCAGCCAATAGGAATTAAGGGGGGAAAATACTATTGGCTGTTGCAATCATACTGACTGTCTCCTCTCCCTGCTCCTGGCTCTGCCGCTGGGGAGAGAGACTGACTGTCTCCTCTCCCGAGAAGGGGTTCTGTGTAAGGGGAGGGAGGATGCCTACCTCCTCTCCCTGGTTTCCTGGAGCTGTTGCAGGTGCTGGGCAGAGGCGGGCAGCTCTGTTTCCTGTTGCCAGCATTTCTGCTAGGGTGGCTCCCTGGTCCAAGACCATAAGCTTTGAGCCAGATTGCTGATGGCGATCCAGCAGCCCTGGTACCCTTTTTCTTTGTTGCCAGTCCTCCACGGTCGAGATCCATGAATCCCAGAGGGCTGCACTTCAGATCTGTATAGCCTTGGCACTCTGCTTAACAAGATCAAGCAGCCTCTTGTATTCCTTAACCAGTGCCTCTTCCTGGTCACTTATAAAATCCAGATCGTCTAATAGCCAGGATTCCTCCAAGAGATTCAGCAGTTCCTCTTGGAGCCCAGAAATATCCTCCAGACCCTGGTCCATCTCGCTCCCAAACTGTGGGTCCTCTGTCCTTTTTGTAAATAGTAATCCATGGCCACCAAAGCCAAAGCCCTCTGTGGGGGAGCCATCCTCCAGCCATGGCTGTGCTTGCATTGCGAGCCATCGGAGGGCCCGGTAGCTGTCCTCCACCCACATCTCTTGCTGGACCAGTCTATGTAGAACAGATAGCCATTCCTTCTTTGGCTGTTTTCCCAGGAAAGGCACTCTCAACATCCGCCGAACCAGGAACCTTGTGTCATTTGTGGGGAGGACTTTTCCATTGTCCCGCTTCTGTTGAAATGCCTCCCAACAGAGGTCCCGGTGGATCATGTCCTTCTGTTCCAGTTCATCCTGTAGGTAAATAGGACTGTCCAGCTGGGCCAGCGCCTCCTGTACTCTCCTTAGAAATTCAACTTCTATAGTTACGGCTACTGTGGCCCTTCTCCTCTGTCAGCAGGAATCGTGTGGAAGAAGCAGATCCAACCGCTGCCAGCCAATGTGACGGATACCCCGGCTACCCTGACTGGGTAGCTCCACCAAATGGGTCCTGCTTCATCCATGCAGACTGCAGCTATGTAGCTGGCAAGTGACCACAGCCTGTAGCCACCCCTGATGCCCAACAGCATCGGTATTTAGGGTCCCACCCTGTGGCAGACTCCAGCTACCCAGACTAGGTAGCTCGGCCAGAGGGCCCTTCCTCTGCCTGAAACAGGATGCTATGTAGACCAGGAAAGTGATTTTAGCAGGAGCCCACCCAAATAACTAGACATACTAGCATTCAGGTGAAACAAGAACTGATTTTATTGTAAAACATACACTCCTTTTATACACAAAGCTGATCTTGATAAGACACTGGACAATCCCACAATTTTCCCGCCATTCACGCCCCTCCAGACAGACCGGCACCTCCATAGCAGTCGCAGTCCCACAGAATCCCAGTACCCAGGGGTGGAGGTTTCGGGGTTTCCCCGGTGGAGCGGCGGCACTTCCAGGGTGTAATATTATAGCTCTCCGTCCCCAGATGCCAAAGTCCAAAAAGCAGCATGATTCATTACTGGGGACTTGAGTTACAGTCCGTTGAAGTTTTGGGGGTAGGGGGTGTACAAAACCCCCAGTTCCCAAAGGAGTTCCCCTCCAATAATTGCCCCAGCTGCCTCCCTAGGGGCTACCAATCCCCAAAAAAGCAGAGCTCTGGGGCAAAGGGCTGCTGGAGCCACCAGGGGTAAGGTTAGCAGGTGTCCTGCTGTTCTGTGGCCGACCGGGAGTTCCAGGAGCCCGGCCAGCCTGAGAGGGGTTTAGGTGGATGTCCGTTGTGAGGCGGCCAACCAGGAGTTCCAGGATCCTGGCCAGCCTAGGAGGGTTTTTCTGGTCAGAGGCTAGCTCTTCTCTGACAAAGTATTGGTGACAAAACAAGCAACCAAAAGATTCCAGAGACCGTGGTTGCTCTGAAAAACAACAGGGGTGAGGTAGTAAGGGGTTGGGGGTTAGCCTTGGGGGTCTGGTATCTGTGACACCTCCCTTTCTTGTGACTCTTGCCAATTAGATGAACAAAAACATAATTTATGTAAGAACTTACCTGATAAATTAATTTCTTTCATATTGACATATTGAGTCCATGAGGTCCGCCCTTTTTTTTGGTGGTTATGATTTTTGTATAAAAGCACAATTTTTATTTCCAGTTCCTCTTTTTGCATGCTTTTTTACTCCTTATTTTATCACCCCACTACTTGGCTATTCATTAAACGGAATTGTGGGTGTGGTGAGGGGTGTATTTATAGGCATTTTGAGGCTTGGGAAACTTTGCCCCTCCTGGTAGGATTGTATATCCCATACGTCACTAGCTCATGGACTCTTGCCAATATTATTATTATTATTATTGTCGGTTATTTGTAGAGTGCCAACAGATTCCACAGCGCTATAAACAAAGGCGAAGTACAACAAAACAATTATAGGGATCAAATGGGTAGAGGGCCCTGCCAAGAGTTTCACTGTTGTAGTTAGCTCTTAAGAAGGTGATCTTCAAACAGCTGGACTCTTAAGCTTACATGCTAAGGGGGTTCAGGGGATAGCAATGAAGGATAGGAACTAGTTTAAAGTAAGGTTAGTGTAGGTTGTATGCATCCCTGAACAGTAAAGTCTTTAGGGAGCGCTTGAAGCTTTCAAATTTAGTGGAGAGGCTTGTGGAGCGAGGCAGAGAGTTCCACAAGATGGGACTGGAGAAGTCCTGTACACGGGAATGTGATGAGGTAACAAGAGAGGAGGAGAGTAGGAGGTCATGAGCAGAGCGAAGGGGACGGGAGGGAGAGTATCTGGAGACAAGGTCTGAGATATAGTGGGGAGCAGTGCAGTTGAGGGCTTTGTGTGTCAGATTGAGAATTTTGTGTTTGATCCTAGAGGCAAGAGGAAGCAAGTGAAGGGATTGGCAGAGAGGTGCAGTAGATGAAGAGCGACGTGTAAGGAAGATGAGTCTGGCAGAGGCATTCATTATGGATTGTAAAGGAGCTAGGCGGCAAGTGGGGAGACCAGAGAGGACAGAGTTGCTGTAATCGAGGGGGGAAAGAATGAGAGAGTGGATTAAAATCTTAGTTGTGTCTTGTGTAAGGAAGTGTCTAATTTTAGGGATGTTTTTTTAGGAGGAAGCGGCAAAGATTGGGGGTGGATATTTTGGAAGAAGGGGGAAATGAGGAGCTCAGTTTTGGAGAGATTTAGCTTGAGGTAGTGAGAGGACATCCAGGAAGAGATGTGAGAAAGACAGTTAGTAACACGGGTTAGCAAGGAAGGAAATATGTCTGGTGCAGAGAAGTAGATTTGGGTGTCATCGGCATACAAATTATATTGGAAACCATGAGACTTTATTAGGGAACCTAGTGATGACGTGTAGATTGACAAGAGAAGGGAACTGAGGACAGAGCCTTGCGGTACTCCGACAGAAAGTGGTGACGGGGCAGAGGAGGCCCCAGAAAAGGCTACACTAAAGGTACAGTTTGACAGGTAGGAAGAGAGCCACAAGAGGGCTGTGTCACAGATGCCGAAGGATTGAAGGGTTTGGAGCAAAAGAGGGTGGTCAACAGTGTCAAAGGCTGCGGTCAGATCAAGGAGGATAAGCAGAGAGAAGTGGCCTTTTGATTTTGCTGTAAGTAGGTCGTTGGTAACCTTAACAATTGCTGTCTCTGTGGAGTGATGGGGACGAAATCCAGATTGCAGTGGGTCAAGAAGGGAGTTTAACGTAAGGAAATGGGATAGGCGTCCATATACTAGTATGAAAGAAATATGAATGAAATTAATTTATCAGGTAAGTTCTTACATAAATTTTGTTTTTCTTTTGAACAATTTCGAGTCTGTTCTGTTGAAGGATGGACATTAAAGGATGGAGCACACACACACACACACAGTCACATATATATATATTTCTTTCATGTAATTAGCAAGAGTCCATGAGCTAGTGACGTATGGGATATACATTCCTACCAGGAGGGGCAAAGTTTCCCAAACCTCAAAATGCCTATAAATACACCCCTCACCACACCCACAATTCAGTTTTACAAACTTTGCCTCCGATGGAGGTGGTGAAGTAAGTTTGTGCTAGATTCTACGTTGATATGCGCTCCGCAGCAAGTTGGAGCCCGGTTTTCCTCTCAGCGTGCAGTGAATGTCAGAGGGATGTGAGGAGAGTATTGCCTATTTGAATGCAGTGATCTCCTTCTAAGGGGTCTATTTCATAGGTTCTCTGTTATCGGTCGTAGAGATTCATCTCTTACCTCCCTTTTCAGATCGACGATATACTCTTATATATACCATTACCTCTGCTGATTCTCGTTTCAGTACTGGTTTGGCTATCTGCTATATGTAGATGAGTGTCCTGGGGTAAGTAAGTCTTATTTTCTGTGACACTCCAAGCTATGGTTGGGCACTTTGTTTATAAAGTTCTAAATATATGTATTCAAACATTTATTTGCCTTGACTCAGAATGTTCAACTTTCCTTATTTTCAGACAGTCAGTTTCATATTTGGGATAATGCATTTTGATTTGACCATTTTTTCTTACCTTAAAATTTGACTTTTTCCCTGTGGGCTGTTAGGCTCGCGGGGGCTGAAAATGCTTCATTTTATTGCGTCATTCTTGGCGCGGACTTTTTTGGCGCAAAAATTCTATTTCCGTTTCCGGCGTCATACGTGTCGCCGGAAGTTGCGTCATTCTTTGACGTTATTTTGCGCCAAAAATGTCGGCGTTCCGGATGTGGCGTCATTTTTGGCGCCAAAAAGCATTTAGGCGCCAAATAATGTGGGCGTCTTATTTGGCGCGAAAAAATATGGGCGTCACTTTTGTCTCCACATTATTTAAGTCTCATTTTTTATTGCTTCTGGTTGCTAGAAGCTTGTTCTTTGGCATTCTTTCCCATTCCTGAAACTGTCATTTAAGGAATTTGATCAATTTTGCTTTATATGTTGTTTTTTCTCTTACATATTGCAAGATGTCTCACGTTGCATCTGAGCCAGAAGATACTACAGGAAAATCGCTGTCAAGTGCTGAATCTACCAAAGCTAAGTGTATCTGCTGTAAACTTTTGGTAGCTATTTCTCCAGCTGTTGTTTGTATTGATTGTCATGACAAACTTGTTAAAGCAGATAATATTTCCTTTAGTAAAGTACCATTGCCTGTTGCAGTTCCCTCAACATCTAAGGTGCAGAATGTTCCTAATAATATAAGAGATTTTGTTTCTGAATCCATAAAGAAGGCTATGTCTGTTATTTCTCCTTCTAGTAAACGTAAAAAATCTTTTAAAACTTCTCTCCTTACAGATGAATTTTTAAATGAACATCATCATTCTGATTCTGATGACTCCTCTGGTTCAGAGGATTCTGTCTCTGAGGTTGATGCTGATAAATCTTCATATTTATTTAAAATGGAATTTATTCGTTCTTTACTTAAAGAAGTTCTAATTGCTTTAGAAATAGAGGATTCTGGTCCTCTTGATACTAATTCTAAACGTTTAGATAAGGTATTTAAAGCTCCTGTGGTTATTCCAGAAGTTTTTCCTGTTCCTAATGCTATTTCTGCAGTAATTTCCAAAGAATGGGATAATTTGGGTAATTCATTTACTCCTTCTAAACGTTTTAAGCAATTATATCCTGTGCCGTCTGACAGATTAGAATTTTGGGACAAGATCCCTAAAGTTGATGGGGCTATTTCTACCCTTGCTAAACGTACTACTATTCCTACGTCAGATGGTACTTCGTTTAAGGATCCTCTAGATAGGAAAATTGAGTCCTTTCTAAGAAAAGCTTATCTGTGTTCAGGTAATCTTCTTAGACCTGCTATATCTTTGGCTGATGTTGCTGCAGCTTCAACTTTTTGGTTGGAAACTTTAGCGCAACAAGTAACACATCGTGATTCTCATGATATTATTATTCTTCTTCAGCATGCTAATAATTTTATCTGTGATGCCATTTTTGATATTATCAGAGTTGATGTCAGGTTTATGTCTCTAGCTATTTTAGCTAGAAGAGCTTTATGGCTTAAAACTTGGAATGCTGATATGGCTTCTAAATCAACTTTACTTTCCATTTCTTTCCAGGGTAACAAATTATTTGGTTCTCAGTTGGATTCCATTATTTCAACTGTTACTGGTGGGAAAGGAACTTTTTTACCACAGGATAAAAAATCTAAAGGTAAAAACAGGGCTAATAATCGTTTTCGTTCCTTTCGTTTCAACAAAGAACAAAAGCCTGATCCTTCATCCTCAGGAGCAGTTTCAGTTTGGAGACCATCTCCAGTCTGGAATAAATCCAAGCCAGCTAGAAAGGCAAAGCCTGCTTCTAAGTCCACATGAAGGTGCGGCCCTCATTCCAGCTCAGCTGGTAGGGGGCAGGTTACGTTTTTTCAAGGAAATTTGGATCAATTCTGTTCACAATCTTTGGATTCAGAGCATTGTTTCAGAAGGGTACAGAATTGGTTTCAAGTTGAGACCTCCTGCAAAGAGATTTTTTCTTTCCCGTGTCCCAGTAAATCCAGTAAAAGCTCAAGCATTTCTGAAATGTGTTTCAGATCTAGAGTTGACTGGAGTAATTATGCCAGTTCCAGTTCCGGAACAGGGGATGGGGTTTTATTCAAATCTCTTCATTGTACCAAAGAAGGAGAATTCTTTCAGACCAGTTCTGGATCTAAAAATATTGAATCGTTATGTAAGGATACCAACGTTCAAGATGGTAACTGTAAGGACTATCTTACCTTTTGTTCAGCAAGGGAATTATATGTCCACGATAGATTTACAGGATGCATATCTGCATATTCCGATTCATCCAGATCATTATCAGTTCCTGAGATTCTCGTTTCTGGACAAGCATTACCAATTTGTGGCTCTGCCGTTTGGCCTAGCTACAGCTCCAAGAATTTTTACAAAGGTTCTCGGTGCCCTGCTGTCTGTAATCAGAGAACAGGGTATTGTGGTATTTCCTTATTTGGACGATATCTTGGTACTTGCTCAGTCTTTACATTTAGCAGAATCTCATACGAATCGACTTGTGTTGTTTCTTCAAGATCATGGTTGGAGGATCAATTTACCAAAAAGTTCTTTGATTCCTCAGACAAGGGTAACCTTTCTGGGTTTCCAGATGGATTCAGTGTCCATGACTCTGTCTTTAACAGACAAGAGACGTCTAAAGTTGATTACAGCTTGTCGAAACCTTCAGTCACAATCATTCCCTTCGGTAGCCTTATGCATAGAAATTCTAGGTCTTATGACTGCTGCATCGGACGCGATCCCCTTTGCTCGTTTTCACATGCGACCTCTTCAGCTCTGTATGCTGAAGCAATGGTGCAAGGATTACACGAAGATATCTCAATTAATATCTTTAAAACCGATTGTTCGACACTCTCTAACATGGTGGACAGATCACCATCGTTTAATTCAGGGGGCTTCTTTTGTGCTTCCGACCTGGACTGTAATTTCAACAGATGCAAGTCTCACAGGTTGGGGAGCTGTGTGGGGATCTCTGACGGCACAAGGAGTTTGGGAATCTCAGGAGGTGAGATTACCGATCAATATTTTGGAACTCCGTGCAATTTTCAGAGCTCTTCAGTTTTGGCCTCTTCTGAAGAGAGAATCGTTCATTTGTTTTCAGACAGACAATGTCACAACTGTGGCATACATCAATCATCAAGGAGGGACTCACAGTCCTCTGGCTATGAAAGAAGTATCTCGAATCTTGGTTTGGGCGGAATCCAGCTCCTGTCTAATCTCTGCGGTTCATATCCCAGGTGTAGACAATTGGGAAGCGGATTATCTCAGTCGCCAAACGTTGCATCCGGGCGAATGGTCTCTTCACCCAGAGGTATTTCTTCAGATTGTTCAAATGTGGGAACTTCCAGAAATAGATCTGATGGCGTCCCATCTAAACAAGAAACTTCCCAGGTATCTGTCCAGATCCCGGGATCCTCAGGCGGAGGCAGTGGATGCATTATCACTTCCTTGGAAGTATCATCCTGCCTATATCTTTCCGCCTCTAGTTCTTCTTCCAAGAGTAATCTCCAAGATTCTGAAGGAATGCTCGTTTGTTCTGCTGGTAGCTCCGGCATGGCCTCACAGGTTTTGGTATGCGGATCTTGTCCGGATGGCCTCTTGCCAACCGTGGACTCTTCCGTTAAGACCAGACCTTCTGTCACAAGGCCCTTTTTTCCATCAGGATCTGAAATCCTTAAATTTAAAGGTATGGAGATTGAACGCTTGATTCTTGGTCAAAGAGGTTTCTCTGACTCCGTGATTAATACTATGTTACAGGCTCGTAAATCTGTATCTCGAGAGATATATTATAGAGTCTGGAAGACTTATATTTCTTGGTGTCTTTCTCATCATTTTTCTTGGCATTCTTTTAGAATACCGAGAATTTTACAGTTTCTTCAGGATGGTTTAGATAAGGGTTTGTCCGCAAGTTCTTTGAAAGGACAAATCTCTGCTCTTTCTGTTCTTTTTCACAGAAAGATTGCTATTCTTCCTGATATTCATTGTTTTGTACAAGCTTTGGTTCGTATAAAACCTGTCATTAAGTCAATTTCTCCTCCTTGGAGTTTGAATTTGGTTCTGGGAGCTCTTCAAGCTCCTCCGTTTGAACCTATGCATTCATTGGACATTAAATTACTTTCTTGGAAAGTTTTGTTCCTTTTGGCCATCTCTTCTGCTAGAAGAGTTTCTGAATTATCTGCTCTTTCTTGTGAGTCTCCTTTTCTGATTTTTTTCATCAGGATAAGGCGGTGTTGCGAACTTCTTTTGAATTTTTACCTAAAGTTGTGAATTCCAACAACATTAGTAGAGAAATTGTGGTTCCTTCATTATGTCCTAATCCTAAGAATTCTAAGGAGAAATCGTTGCATTCTTTGGATGTTGTTAGAGCTTTGAAATATTATGTTGAAGCTACGAAATCTTTCCGTAAGACTTCTAGTCTATTTGTTATCTTTTCCGGTTCTAGGAAAGGCCAGAAAGCTTCTGCCATTTCTTTGGCATCTTGGTTGAAATCTTTAATTCATCTTGCCTATGTTGAGTCGGGTAAAATTCCGCCTCAGAGAATTACAGCTCATTCTACTAGGTCAGTATCTACTTCCTGGGCGTTTAGGAATGAAGCTTCGGTTGACCAGATCTGCAAAGCAGCAACTTGGTCCTCTTTGCATACTTTTACTAAATTCTACCATTTTGATGTATTTTCTTCTTCTGAAGCAGTTTTTGGTAGAAAAGTACTTCAGGCAGCGGTTTCAGTTTGAATCTTCTGCTTATGTTTTTCATTAAACTTTATTTTGGGTGTGGATTATTTTCAGCAGGAATTGGCTGTCTTTATTTTATCCCTCCCTCTCTAGTGACTCTTGTGTGGAAAGATCCACATCTTGGGTAGTCATTATCCCATACGTCACTAGCTCATGGACTCTTGCTAATTACATGAAAGAAAACATAATTTATGTAAGAACTTACCTGATAAATTCATTTCTTTCATATTAGCAAGAGTCCATGAGGCCCGCCCTTTTTTTGTGGTGGTTATGATTTTGTATAAAGCACAATTATTCCAATTCCTTATTTTATATGCTTTCGCACTTTTTTATCACCCCACTTCTTGGCTATTCGTTAAACTGAATTGTGGGTGTGGTGAGGGGTGTATTTATAGGCATTTTGAGGTTTGGGAAACTTTGCCCCTCCTGGTAGGAATGTATATCCCATACGTCACTAGCTCATGGACTCTTGCTAATATGAAAGAAATGAATTTATCAGGTAAGTTCTTACATAAATTATGTTATATATATATATATATATATATATATATTAGCCTTCTGAAGCAAATGACTGTAGTGTTAGAACCAGTCAATATATTTGATGCTTAGCTAGGGTTAGTACAGTGATTTAGACCAATCCCAGGACAGCTGTTTCGTGGTTTTTGCCACTCATCAGCTGGGAGTAGGTTAAATCACTGCTTGGTAAAGTTCATTTCTGGGGGAAATTCAACAACAATTAAAATTATGGGGAGGCGAAAAGTGGAGGATTTTAAACTCACTTTTCGTCTCCCCATAATTTTAATTGTTGTTGAATTTCCCCCAGAAATGAACTTTACCAAGCAGTGATTTAACCTACTCCCAGTTGATGAGTGGCAAAAACCACGAAACAGCTGTCCTGGGATTGGTCTAAATCACTGTACTAACCCTAGCTAAGCATCAAAGCTGTGTAATGCAGCAGTGCTATGGCATAAAGGGAAGTCTGTCTTTAAAAAGCAGGCTAAAAGTAAAAAAGTGAGTCATTGTGAACCTCATTTGCATATCTTACCCAGATTCCTTTGCTGCATTGGAAACAGTGTTGTCAGAGAGTTTCTGGTTTTAAAGCAAGTCTTCTGACTTGTTTAGATTTGTAAATGGTTCACACAATGAGTTATTTTCTCTATATATTATATATATATATACATACACAAACAAAAAGGTATTGGCGCACATCCATTTTCAAAAGCACAACATATTTTATGAACTGCTGCCAAAAATTGCCTGCAAAAAACATCAAGACAACTATTCTTTTTAAATAAAATTGGGATCTTAGCCAGTCACCATTACTTACAAGGTGCCCCAATATAGACTGGTCCTAACACTACAGTCCTTTGCCTCAGAGGGGAATCATTCCTGCTTTTACTCTTCATAATAGAATGAGACACCCTGGCTTAATATTCACAACTCTATTACACTGCCATGAGCACACCTGAGCTTGGGTGGGGTGCTTTAACCAATGGAAGATGGTCAGTCTCCCTGATTATGTGTTAATACAAATACAAAATTTGGTTTAGCACACCTTACAAAAAGTTTATATACACATCTTTGGGAGTGCTGCCAATATGACCAAGTCAATACACAAACAAAAATGTATTGGCACACATCCATTTTCAAAAGCACAACTTATTTTTTGAACTGCTGCAAAAAATTGCCTGCAAAAAAACATCAAGAGACAATTATTCTTTTTAAATGAAATTGGGATCTTAGTCACACAATATGGACATATTCTGCTTAGCCAGTCACTACCTTACAAGGTGCCCCAATATTGACTGGTCCTAACACTACAGTCATTTGCTTCAGAAGGCTAATATATATATAACAACAATTAAAATTATGGGGAGGCGAAAAGTGGAGGATTTTAAACTCACTTTTCGCCTCCCCATAATTTTAATTGTTGTTGAATTTCCCCCAGAAATGAACTTTACCAAGCAGTGATTTAACCTACTCCCAGCTGATGAGTGGCAAAAACCACGAAACAGCTGTCCTGGGATTGGTCTAAATCACTGTACTAACCCTAGCTAAGCATCAAAGCTGTGTAATGCAGCAGTGCTATGGCATAAAGGGAAGTCTGTCTTTAAAAAGCAGGCTAAAAGTAAAAAAGTGAGTCATTGTGAACCTCATTTGCATATCTTACCCAGATTCCTTTGCTGCATTGGAAACAGTGTTTTCAGAGAGTTTCTGATTTTAAAGCAAGTCTTCTGACTTGTTTAGATTTGTAAATGGTTTACACAATGAGTTATTTTCTCTATATTTTGTATTTAGTGGAGGATTTTAAACTCACTTTTCGCCTCCCCATAATTTTAATTGTTGTTGAATTTCCCCCAGAAATGAACTTTACCAAGCAGTGATTTAACCTACTCCCAGTTGATGAGTGGCAAAAACCACGAAACAGCTGTCCCCATGTCACTCACTTTTCGCCTCCCCATAATTTTAATTGTTGTTATATATATATATATATATATATATATATATATATATATATATACACAGGGCCCAGAGGGAAAAAGTTACTAGTTGACTCAATGTTAAAGATAAGAAAAAGTCAAATTTCAAAGTCGTTCCGCTGCAATTTTTAAGTCCTCCAGGACACTGGACACTGGGAATATATATATATATATATATATATATATATATATATATATATATATATATATATATATATATATATATATATATATATATATATATATATATATAAACCTGTCCGACCAACTTATCGTATTTTTCATACTTTCTATTCCAGCTCTACCACCCTGTTCTTGCGTAATTGGTCAGATGAGTTTGAGGTGATTAAGTAAGTTTACTAAGCATCCACTTCTTAGTACATGGAGGTTATTATAGAAAATGTGCTCTATTATATGTGACCTGTTAAAGTGTTAATGTTGTATCTAAGATAAGAATCATGCAAAAATTTTAATTCTCTTTTTTTTTAACTCCAAAAACTGGCCCTTTTGTTTTACAGAGTCTGCTTGCTTGTTATGCACATTCTAGTAGATTGGCTGTTAAGAAGCTCTCTGAGAATGAGTATGCGGTATTGATTTATGTGTTAAAAAAATGCTAAAGGAGACTTTGTTAAATTACTTTTTTAAATATACTTTAAATGTCCCTTTAAGCTATTATGTACACTTTGTTTCCATATGACCCACCTATCTTGGTATCTTCTAAAAAAGGCATCAAAAAGTATGTAAACAATATTTTTCAGGTCAATATATTTAAAGGATGCATGAAACAGCATATTTATTTTTACGATAAAATGAACACACTATTGCTATGCAATTTCATATACAGATACAAAACTAATGTTTTTTCTTTTTAACAGAAAAAATGTTTAAAATAATTCTTTATGGAGCATATTTTCTTTTGTATATACATTATATTTTATGCTGATTTTTTTTATAAATTAGCTATTACAGTGGGGTGCAACTAAATGCGTAGATTACGAGTTTTGCGTTATGGTGGGGTACGGCTATTACCGCTGAAAAATTGGCCATTGCGCTGGAATGGTCGGTAACGCATATTACGAGTCTCAGCGGTATGGCTATACCACAAGCATTTTAGTCTGTAACGCAAGGTCCATTCCGCATTTCAAAAAATTACGTTTGGGTGCGGGATTCTCCATAGGGCTGTATTACAGGTTGTGCGGTATGGCTAAAATGCTTGCGTTACAGCCTATATCGACACAAGCCTTTTTGCCATCTGAGACCAATAGTTATGGATTTTGCGAAACAAAAATGTTTCCCAAAACTCATAACTAAAATGTTACAAAGTTCACTGACACCCATAAACTAACTATTAACCCCTAAACCACCACCCTCCCACATTGCAAACACTATATTAAACCTATTAACCTCTAATATGCCACCCACCCTCATTGCGACTATTAAATAAACCTATTAAGCCCTAATCCACTGTCCACCCACATCGCCAACACTAAATAAAATGATTAGCCCCAAATCCATCGACCCCTGACATGGTCGACACCTAAATAAACCTATTAATCCCTAATGTGCCGCTCCCGGACATCGCAGACAATAAATAAACCTATTAACCCCTAAACCCCCGGCCCCCCACATTGCAACTAATAATCTAAACCTATTTACCCCTAAACCACGCTCCCCACATCGCAACTAATTAATAAAACTATTAACCACTAAACCACCGGTCCCCCACATCTCAAAACACTAAATTCAACTATTAACCCCAAAACCTAACACACCCCTAACTTTAAATTAAAAGTTACAATATAATTATCTTTAAATAAATAAAAACTTACCTGTGAAATAAACAACAAACAAACATTAAACTATAAAGTAACCTAACATAACTATTCTAATAAAATAAACTACAAATTAAAAAATCTAAATTACAAATTTATAAAAACCTAATACTACGAAATAAATCTAACATTATAAAAAATAATAAACACTAAATTACGAAAAATAAAAAACTCTTAAGACTACAAAAAATAATAAACAAAATTATTAAAAATAAAAAGAATTACACCTAATCTAATAGCACTATAAAAATAAAAAGCCCCCCAAAATAAAAAAAACCCTAACCTACAATAAAGTACCAATAACCCTTAAAAGGGCCTTTTGTAGGGCATTGCTTAAACAGCAATTTTACCTAGAAAAAAAAATACAAAGTCCCCCAATAGTAAAACCCCCCACCCAACCAATCCCCCAAAATAAAAAACCTAAGTCTAAATGAAACCTAAGCTACCCATTGCCCCAGATGGCGACATCTTCATCCATCACTGGGGCATCTTCTATCTTCATCCTGACAGTGCGGAGCAGAGCTATCCAGCTATCACCGCTGTACACTTAAAATTAAACCAAGGTACCCGTTAAAAAAATGGCGTACCTTGCATTCCTATTGGCTGATTTGATTCTTCAAATTCCAATAAGCTAATAGGATGAGAGCTATTGAAATCCTATTAGCTGATTTGAGCAGCCAAAAGGATGAGAGCTACTGAAATTCTATTGGCTATTCAAATTTGAATGCAAGGTACCCATTTAAAAATGGCGTACCTTGCATTCCTATTGGCTGATTTGATTCTTCAAATTCAAATCAGCCAATAGGATTTCAGTAGCTCGCACCCTATTAGCTGATTTGAATTTGAAGAATCAAATCAGCCAATAGGAATGCAAGGTACACCATTTTTAAACGGGTACCTTGCATTTAACTTCAGTGTGCGGCGGTGATCTTATGAAGAGGATGCCCCACGCAGGATGTCATCGCCGATCCTGGATAGCTCCGCGACGCCGGGATGAAGATAGAAGACTCCCCCGTAATGTATAAAGATGTCGCCGCCTGGATGAAGGCTTCTCGCAGCCTGGATGGAGATGGCTGTCCGGATTTCAGGATCAGTGAGTAGATTTAATGGGGTTAGTGTTATTTTTGTTTTATTTTTTTTTGGGTGGGTTATTTTTAGATTAGGGTTTTTTGGGCACTGTAAAGAAGCGGAATGCCCTTTTAAGGACAATGCCCATACAAATCTCCCTTTAGGGGCAATAGGTAGCTTATTTTTTATTTAGACTTAGGTTTTTTTATTTGGGTGGTTGGTTGGGTGGGGGGTTTTACTGTTGGGGGGACTTTGTATTTTTTTCTAGGTAAAAGAGCTTTTTAACTTAGGGCAATTGTTTTTATTTCTGATCATTTCATTTATTATTTTTAGTAATCTTACGGCTAGATTACGAGTTGTGCGTTAGGGTAAAAAAGCAGCGTTAAGAGGTCCTAACGCTGCTTTTTTACGCCCGCTGGTATTACGAGTCTTGAAGGTTTAGGGTCACCGCACACTTTTTTAGCCTTACCGCAAAACGACTTACATAAACTTTGTAAAGTCTTTTTTCTATGGGACTTCCATAGCGCCGGTATTATGAGTCTGTCCTGGGAGGCCAAAAAGTGAGCGGTACACCCTACCCCGTCAATAGTCCTAACGCAATTAAAAGTCAGTAGTTATGAGTTTTATGGTACAACGCCGTAACATAAATCTCATAACTAAAGTGCTAAAAAGTACACTAACACCCATAAACTACCTATTAACCCCTAAAACGAGGCCCTACCGCATCGTAAACGCTATAATAAAATTATTAACCCCTAATCTGCTGCTCCAGACATCGCCACAACTATAATAAACATATTAACCCCTAAACAGCCGCACTCCCGCCTCGCAAACATTAGTTAAATATTATTAACCCCTAATCTGCCGTCTCTAACATCGCCGCCACCTATCTACATTTATTAACCCCTAATCTGCCGCCCCAACATCGCCGCCACTATACTAAATTTATTAACCCCTAAACCTGTCTAACCCTAACCCTAACATCCCCTAACTTAAATATAATTTAAATAAATCTAAATAAAAATGAATATTATTACGTAAATAATTCCTATTTAAAACTAAATACTTACCTGTAAAATAAACCCTAAGCTAGCTACAATATAACTAATAGTTACATTGTAGCTATCTTATGGTTTATTTTTATTTTACAGACAAGTTTATATATTTTTTTAACTAGGTACAATAGTTATTAAATAGTTATTAACTATTTAATAACTACCTAGCTAAAATAAATACAAACGTACCTGTAAAATAAAACCTAACCTAAGTTACAATAACACCTAACATAACCCTACAATTAAATAAATTAACTAAATTAAAAACAATTAAATAAATTAAATTAAATTAAAATAAATTAAATAAATTAAATTAGTACAAAAAAAACAAATACTAAATTACAGAAAATAATAAACAAATTATAAGATATTTAAACTAATTATACCTAATAGCCCTATCAAAATAAAAAAAAGCCCCCCAAAATAAAACAAAAAACCCTAGCCTAAACTAAACTATCAATAGCCCTTAAAAGGGACTTTTGCGAGGCATGGCCCCAAAGAAATCAGCTCTTTTACCTGTAATAAAATACAAACAACCCCCCCAACAGTAAAACCCACCACCTACACAACCAACCCCCCAAATAAAATACTATCTAAAAAAACCTAAGCTCCCCATTGCCCTGAAAAGGGCATTTGGATGGGCATTGCCCTTAAAAGGGTCGTTAGCTCTATTGCAGGCCCAAACCCTAACCAAAAAATAGAACCCACCCAATACACCCTTAAAAAAACCTAACACTAATCCCCTGAAGATCGACTTACAGTTCTGAAGACCGGACATCCATCCTCAAGGAAGCGGCAGAAGTCTTCATACAAGCCGGACCGAAGTCCTCAATGAAGACGGGAGAAGTCTTCATCCAAGCCAGGCAAAGTGGTCCTCCAGACGGGCAGAAGTCTTCATCCAGACGGCATCTTCTATCTTCATCCATCCGACGCGGAGCGGCTCCATCTTCAAGACATCTGACGCAGAGCATCCTCTTCTGCTGATGACTAACGACGAATGATTGGAACAGCCAATAGAATGCGAGCTAATTCCTATTGACTGAATGGATCAGCCAATAGGATTGAACTTCAATCTTATTAGCTGATTGCATCAGCAAATAGGATTTTTTCTACCTTAATTCCGATTGGCTGATAGAATTCTATCAGCCAATCGGAATCTAAGGGATGCCATCTTGGATGACGTCACTTAAAGGAACCTTCAATCGTCGTTAGTCGTCGGCAGAAGAGGATGCTCCACGTCGGATGCCTTGAAGATGGAGCTGCTCCATGTCGGATGAATAAAGATAGAAGATGCCGTCTGGATGAAGACTTCTGCCCGTCTGGAGGACCACTTTGCCCGGCTTGGATGAAGACTTCTCCCGGCTTCATTGAGGACTTTGGCCCGGCTTGGATGAAGACTTCTGCCGCTTCCTTGAGGATGGATGTCCGGTCTTCAGAACTGTAAGTTTTTTTAAGGGTGTATTGGGTGGGTTCTATTTTTAGGTTAGGGTTTGGGCCTGCAATAGAGCTAACTGCCCTTTTAAGGGCAAGGCCCATCCAAATGCCCTTTTCAGGGCAATGGGGATCTTAGGTTCTTTTAGATAGTATTTTATTTGGGGGGTTGGTTGTGTGGGTGGTGGGTTTTACTGTTGGGGGGGTTGTGTGTATTTTTTTTTACAGGTAAAAGAGCTGATTTCTTTGGGGCAATGCCTCGCAAAAGGCCCCTTTAAGGGCTATTGATAGTTTAGTTTAGGCTAGGGTTTTTTGTTTTATTTTGGGGGGGCTTTTTATGTTGATAGGGCTATTAGATTAGGTGTAATTAGTTTAAATATCTTGTAATTTGTTTATTATTTTCTATAATTTAGTGTTTTTTTAATTGTACTTTAGCTAATTTAATTGTAGGGTTAGGTTAGGTGTTATTGTAACTTAGCTTAGGTTTTATTATACAGGTACTTTTGTATTTATTTTAGCTAGGTAGTTATTAAATAGTTAATTACTATTTAATAACTATTGTACCTAGTTAAAATAAATACAAACTTGCCTGTAAAATAAAAATAAACCCTAAGATAGCTACAATGTAACTATTAGTTATATTGTAGCTAGTTTAGGGTTTATTTTACAGGTAAGTATTTAGTTATAAATAGGAATTATTTAGGTAATAATATTAATTTTTATTTAGATTTATTTAAATTATATTTAAGTTAGGGGATGTTAGGGTTATGGTTAGACTTTAGTTTAGTGGCGGCGACGTTGGGGGCGGCAGATTAGAGGTTAATAATTGTAGGTAGGTGGTGGCGATGTTAGGGGCGGCAGTTTAGGGGTTAATAATATTTAACTAATGTTTCTGAGGCGGGAGTGCGGCGGTTTAGGGGTTAATATGTTTATTATAGTGGCGGCGGCGTTGGGGGTGGCAGATTAGGGGTTAATAAGTGTAGTTAGGTTGCGGCGACATTGGTGGAGGGAGATTAGGGGTTAATAAATATAATGTAGGTGTCGGCAATGTTTGGGGCAGCAGATTAGGGGTTCATAAGTATAATGTTGGTGGTGGAAGTGTCCAGAGCGGCAGATTAGGGGTTAATAAGTATAATGTAGGTGTCGGCGATGTCGGGGGTGGCAGATTAGGGGTTAATAAGTATAAAATTAGTGGTGTTTAGACTCGGGGTTCATGTTAGGGTGTTAGGTGTAAACATAAAATGTATTTCCCCATAGGAATCAATGGGGCTGCGTTAAGGAGTTTTACGCTGCTTTTTTGCAGGTGTTAGGCTTTTTTCAACCGGCTCTCCCCTTTGATTCCTATGGGGAAATTGTGCAGGAGCACGGCTGACCAGCTCACCCCTGACTTAAGCAGCGCTGGTTTTGAACTGCGGTAAGGAGCACAATTTTGCTCAATGCTCACTTCTTGTCTTTTAACGCCGGGCTTGTAAAAACCCATAATACCAGCGCTGCAGGTAAGTGAGCGGTGAGACAAAACTGCTCATTAGCACCGCACAGCTCATAACGAAAAACTCGTAATCTAGCCGTTAGAGTTTTTATTTTTCATAATTTAGTGTTTATAATTTTTTGTAATGTTAGATTTTTGTATTTTTTTATCGTAGTATTAGGTTTTTTTAATTTGTAATTTAGATTTTTTAATTTGTAGTTTTTTTTTTATTAGAATAGTTATGTTAGTTTAATTTATAGTTTAATGTTAGTTTTTTTTTATTTCACAGGTAAGTTTTTATTTATTTTAAAATAGTTATATTGTAACTTTTAATTTAAAGTTAGGGGGGTGTTAGGTTTAGGGGTTAATAGTTTAATTAAGTGTTTTGTGATGTTGGGGGGCAGCCGTTTAGGGGTTAATAGGTTTATTTATTAGTTGTGATGTGGGAGGGCAGCAGTTTAGGGGTTAATAGGTTTAGTTTTTTAATAGCGATCTGGGGGGTGGCGATTTAGAGGTTAATAGGTTTATTTAGTGTCAGCGATGTTGGGTAGCAGCGAATTATCGGTTAATCACTTTATTTAGGTGTCGGCAATGTCAGGGGGGGGTGTCTGATTAGAGGTTAATAATTTTATTTAGTGTCAACGATGTTGGGGGGCGGCAGACTAGGGGTGTTTAGACTAGGGGTTTATGTTGAGGTGTTAGGTTTAAACATAACTTTCTTTCCCCCATAGGCATCAATGGGGTTGCGTTACAGCGATTTGCCATTCCACAATCGCAGGTGTTAGTTTTATTCTAACACTTACTCCCCATTGATGTCTATGGGGAAAAGCGTGCACGAGCACATAAAGTCAAGCCTTGGGTTTTGTGCGATAGGGAGCTTATCGCACCAAAACGCACAGCACAAGGAAGTTTTTCAGTAACTCGTAATGGCAGCGCTATGGAAAGTGTAGGACCTCTCATTTTATTACCTTACGCACCCGGTATAGCTCAAAACTCATAATCTAGCTGAAAATTATTTCCAATGACTGGGCACTATATAAGATAGTACATTTTTAAGAATTTTGCATTCTTTGCAGAAAAAGGGCTAGATTACAAGTGGAGTGCTAAATATCGCTTGCGCTCAAGCAATATTAGTGCTCCACTGAGTAATACATGCGCACGCTAATGTGCGCTGATATTACAAGTTAAGCGCGAACGTGAGCTCCCGTTCGCATTGCTAGAAAACATTGAGCTCACAATAGCGCGCTTCCATAGGCTCCCATGGGAGCCGTGCTCTGATGCTCTCAGAGACAGCATCAGAACCTAAGTGCAGCGAAGGGGGTGAGTAGCGCAGCGATGGCAGAAAATATAAATATATATGTATATGCTTATATACATGTATCTTTATGTGTTTCTATGTGCATATACATATGTTAACATAAATAAATATGTATATAAGATATCCATATATTAATTTTATAAGCGCTAATTACTACCGTGAGCTTGCAGTAGGAATAACCAGCCACTTGTAATGGCTGGTTATTTATTGAGCACCTACAAACGAGCAAATTTACAGTTTGCGGGCGTGCAATAAATGAACGCTCTACTTGTAATCTACTCCTAAATGGGAGTTTAAACTATATTAACCATTCTGTTTAATAAATAAATCATTTTCTTAAACCATTTAGTATTTATACATTACTGTTTACTATCAGGAATGTTTAGTTAAGTCTATGTTGTCTCTAATACTTTTGCTTTGCTAAAAGTTGCTTTATTTCTTGCAATGTATACAACCAGAAGAAAATTGGATTTATCCTACCAGTAAGATAAACAGTTATGAGAATATGAGTATAGTATCAATGCCTAGTGTAAATTATATGTCTGTTAGGCTTTCTCATAGTCTGCAGCTGGATATTTTCATCTATTGAATATTTGAAGAGATCTGTAAGGAAATTATGCCCTATTTAAATTGCAATATGGTTTAAATTTGTACACTGTACATTTTAATGGCGCTATTGTAAAAAGTGTTACTGAAAAATATGATTGAATTCCAGATATTCTAAAAAAAATGTATG
Source organism: Bombina bombina (assembly GCF_027579735.1). Taxonomy (NCBI): domain Eukaryota; kingdom Metazoa; phylum Chordata; class Amphibia; order Anura; family Bombinatoridae; genus Bombina; species Bombina bombina. The sequence goes on along the minus strand of NC_069499.1, from coordinate 1,297,889,792 downwards.
TGTTAATTGATTAATGAAACGGGCACCAACAAATCTCAGAATTACTCTGCTAAATGTTAAATAAGTTGGAGGTGTTTTAAAAAGAAAACTGTTTCTTTTTTTTTCTTTAACAAATTATTGCATAAATAAATATTACTTTGTCTAGATGGATTTATGGATCATTTATGTGTTAAATACATGAAGTGCTAGAACCACTAGGCTTATAAATCTGACAGGTGTGGGAGATTTGCAGAGAAAAGAGGAAACGGAGGGGAAACTACAATTTTTAAACATGCAATTAAATGTATTTTCTTTTTATTTCTTTTTATTTTTTTTTACAAAATTTATTATTTTTGGTCTGTATTTTGATTGCCAACATGAAACAAAATGTTCCAAGAATTAAATAAAACAGATATCCTCCAAGCTTTAAAAATCCAACATCAGTTCATATAATCTTCCACTTTGCTGCTAATTTGTCATTTGAAATATCTGCCTTCTGTCTTATTAGCATCAAATTGCACCCTGTTATTTGCTAACAATTTATTGCATCAATCTGCTTGCAAATTTCAGGGTTTCCACTTGGCTCGTAAATTTATTCTGAGTAACAAAACATTAATTCAACTGAAATAAAATAATGTATAATTTACACCAAAACATTTTTCTGTGTTTATTATAGCATAAATAGCTTTACAATTCATAATAATGTATGTAGATGGAAATCATAGTTTGCTGTTATAGTTTCATTTACACTTTACTCAGTTTTTTTAATTTAAACATATTTATTTGGTGGAAGCAATAAAAGGCAATGCATGTTTTTGTATGTATAGTTCTGGACGCATTTTTCTTAATAAATATGTAGTCGATTTTGAAACACTCTGGGGCCAATTCATAGAGTATGCATTTACTATAAAATGAGTTAACGAAATAGGGAGAAAATCCTCAACTTGGCTTATTTGTAAGTGCAAGTTGATTATAAATGACCGCCTTACAAGGATTTGTATATAAAACAAGTTAGGGTACCAAAAAAGGATTTGGGGCTTTCAACCCAGTGCTGAATTAAGCACTATTTACTATAGAAAAATTATGATAAAAAAATTACACTTTATTAACCTATATGCAAAACATACACATTTTAAAATTACAGGTAGAGACTCAGATGTGAGTGGAGTATATCACATCCAACTCTATAATCATAAATCTGGTGTCCAGCTAAGTTAAAAGAGTAGGGCTTGGGGGACCAAAGGGAGAGGTAGATGTTAAAACATGTAACATAGGGAATCAACTTCAATTCATGCAATTCTATCTGTGCAGGCGACCTCCTGCCTGCGCACTGCTGTGATTTAACAAAGTCGGGCGATTTCTAGCTTTTACCCTATTGCTGAATAATCAAGACAGCCTACATTCAAAACACTGTATTTCATAAAGTATCAAATGAATCAAAGCTTATACGTTAATTACATTCACAACAGATAGATCCATCAATATCTATCTAATTTTTAATGTAAGCCAATTACAAAGTATCAAGTTAAACAAACAAATGCACTCAACATCAAACACACTCCCTTATGTCCCGCCCACCGATGTGTTGCGTGACTTCATCAGGGCTTAGGGACAACCCATCCCAGATGGCTATTTTTGTAAGCATATGTTGCCAACATATCATGATGGTGGAAGTGTTCACCACCAGGCGATCATATTATCAGGTTTCCTTCTGGCAGTGCTCAACATGGTTAGCAATCGGATCGTAGGTATATTCATGTGGAATTTACATATGTCCTATCAGTCCATACGAGGCAATTATGTCAGAGTGTTAATGCTGATAGTGATCTTATCAGATCGATTTTAAACATTACAAATATACGTTAATCAGGTCAACTCAGTTTTATTATTTATATATAGACACACAGTTATTATAGTCTATTTGTTAAGTAAGCCTAAATTCACATGCGCTCCCTAGTGATATTTGTTCCATATTATTTTATAACAAAATCATTATGTTTGTAACCTTTTAAAGTTACTTTCTTCAAATACTTACCTGTGATATCAGTCATCAGTAAGAATACTAGTTCCAAAACATTTTCGGCTGTTGGTTATAAGCTATGTGGTATCAACATGTGGAACGTTACTATCCATTCCACAGTAACTAGTTATTGTTTACTTGAGGCTACAGTTGCTGATATAGATATATGGGGCAATTGAAGAAGGGGTGACTAAAAGTTGGTTATATTAGTACCACTAGTCAGAATCAAATAATAGGCCATCAGTATTAAATTAAAATGATGGTATGTATAGACTTATCTTTCATTATTAGGGTACATGTATGCACATCACACACTGCAAGTTATCTTCAATTATCCCAAAAAGCATTTGAATGAAATTGCTTCATTCAGTTCTTTGGGGGAGTCATATTGTAATTCATGTATCCACTGGAGTAGTAGTTTATTAAAATTCCCTTTTCTGCCTTTAAGTTTTAGTTGTTCAATAGCAAAGAATTGGATTTCATACTTATTATCAGCATGTTTAGTGTTCATGTGCTGAGCAATGGGGACAGAGCGATTTTTTTGTGTCACCAATGTGTTTAAGGACTCTTGTTCTTAGTTCCCTTGACGACTCACCCATGTAGATCATCTTACATTTACACATTGCCACATAAATCACCATATTAGACCTACAGTTAAGAAAATATTGAATTTCATATCTTTTATTGGTTATAGGGTGTATGAAACACTTTGTAGGTATTATATTCCTGCATGCTTTGCAGCGGCCACATTTATAAAATCCTTTTGTTTCCCTTAGCCATGTTCTTGATTTTGGTGTACTAAAATGATTAGTATTAGTATTTCTTTCAAATTCTGTGATCTCCTATTCGTAATCATAGGATAATCTGTAATCACATCAGACAGGTCCGGGTCTACCTTAAGAACATGCCAATGCCTTTTAAAAATCTGGAGCAGCTTATTGTTGTTTTCATCATAGGTGCCTATAGTTCTAATGACATTGTTCTGTTGGTGTTTGTGTCTGTCACTCATTATGGTGTCATTTAGTAGTAAATGATAAAAGGGAAATCTGAAACACTCAATACCTTTAATGTGGCTGGACCCCCAAAAGAGACCCTAACTCCCTAATGGTTTGTAACGAAATACACAACACACAGGATAAGGGCAGCACTAACAAGCAATTAAAGGACCCACTAGGGGACCCACTATGGATACACAAATAAAAGTATAACAATATGTATATAGGAAAATATAAAAGTATGAAAAATTAAACCTAATGTATTACTGGGTATCAATAAAACCTCATAAAAAGGGTGATATTATACTATATAAATATGTCAATATAAATATGTCAGTAAGAATGAATATTCACGTAAAGAAATGGTCAATGAATATTTATTTGAGCATTCAATAAAATAAATTCTAAAATATATCCGGATATATAACAATGCTATTGCTAAAAATACAATTTGTAAACAATTTGAAACAATATAAAATACTAAATAAGATCTAAGGGACCAAGTGGTAAAAAAATCTAATATGCCAGTATGTGGCTAGTGGAAAAAAGGCAAAAAAATTGTGAATATAAGTCCAGAGTCAGTGTAAGTGATATCACTTAAATTCATGAATATAGGACAAGAGTCTCTTGACAAAGGCTTTCATAGCTGAAACACGTAGAGGCGGACCCTGATTAGCATTCACTCGAATTTTCAAAGCCCAGCTGGAAAAAGTAGCGGGCTTTGAGGCTTCCGGTAAACGGCCCCACTTGCAGAGGGAGAAGATAACTCATACCGGTCTTTAAACTTACTGTCATCACCGGCTCTTTACCTCTATGTACGCATAGAGCAACTTTAATCAAGACATCTTTTAAGGATATCTATTCAGGATATCAGTGTGATCATGCAGCTCTAAGGAGCGGACATAGCTGACACACTAGATACAAAAAAAAATATTGCTATAACATATCGATTTTAAGGTAAACTTGAATCCATCTAACTTCACGGACCAGGAGGTTAATATAAACATTAATTACTAACTATGGGCTCGCTTCCATTGAGTCATTAAAAATGGAGCCGTAAGCTACAAAAGTAGCCGACAGCTAAAAGTAATTTACGGCTCCATTTTAGTACCAGGTTTCCATTTAAATATTTTGCGCATTGCGGGCTGTCGCTCTTTTCCTGTAGCTGTAAGTTAACGTTGCGTTAACGCTTCCATCTGACGTCGGATTTCTTGAAAATCGATAAGTTGCTAAGGTAACCCAACCTTACACTTTAGAATTTAAGTTTAACGTCTGTGCTCCTTACCTGTGATCACCTCTCAAGAAAAATAAAGATACACTTATTTATAATACATATTTTAAACAATAATAAAATACTATTTTTTAATATAATTATATTTACCACTTCATAAATATAAGTATTATGTATTGCTGCCCCTAGTAAATATGTTCTTGCATATATTATTATATTTAAATATGTACTGATATTTCTATTAGAATATAAGTTCAACTATTCCAACACATGAGACAACAATAAATATTACTTATAACAATTTATTTCTACATTAAAACACTTGCATTATTTTCAAGTTTTATAATTTCAATAGAAAATATATCTAGTTGAGCTGGGTGTAATATTTCTCAATGTATCAACAGCCTCCGACAGTATATTAACTGTTTGCGCTTTCATTGGAATCCTGGTATAATTTATCGATTAACAACTTCTATTACTTTCTGTGGGACGCAAAGATTTTTTTGGCAGCTGGAGTCTGGCTGCAGATATTGAGGTATAACGCACCATTGGAAACAGTTAATAAACGAAATTGCTTCTGACAGCATATTTATTGGTTTGCGAGCGCACGCAAACCGAATTACGGCTCAATTGAAACGAGCCCTAAATTGGGATCCACCAAACCATCGTTAAATACATCAACTCCAATCACTATAAATTGTCCTATATTCATGAATTATAGTACCACTTACACTGACTCTGGACTTATATTTCTACACATATGTTTATATATATAAAGAAAAAAAAATTACACAAAAAAAATGTTGTTTTTTTGCTGTTTTTTTCCCCCACTATTTTTTCGCATTTTTTCCCGTAGCCACATTTTTTTACCACTTGGTCCCATAGATCTTATTTAGTATATTATATTATTTAAAATTGTTTTAAAATTTTATTTTTAGCAATAGCATTGTTATATATCCGGATATTTTTTAGAATTTATTTTATTGAATGCACAAATAAATATTCATTGACCATTTCTTTAACGTGAATATTCATTCTTACTGACATATTTATATTGACATATTTATATAGTATAATATCACCCTTTTTTATGAGGTTTTATTGATACCCAGTAATACATTAGGTTTAATTTTGTATACTTTTATATTTTCATATATACATATTGTTATACATTTATGTGTGTATCCATAGTGGGTCCCCTAGTGGGTCCTTTAATTGCTTTTTACCGCTGCCTTTATTCTATGGGGGGTAGTTATCAACGTGTCTACTTTCCTGCCTTCGCCGGCCCAATACGCCCGCCTAAGCTCGCCTACCTTCGCCGCCGCGGACCTGAAAAAATACGCCTAAGTTATCAAAAAAAGCTGTCAAAAAGCCGCGGGGCGATGAGCAGCGGACTGTGAGAGTTATCACTCATCCTATCTCGCTGCTCTTCGGATGTTTGACAGCTTTCTTGCTAGCCTGTCACTAAGCACTCACACTAAACTACACTGTTCTACCCCCTATACCGGCGCCCCCCGGAGCCCCTCGCAACTAAATAAAGTTACTAACCCCTAAACCGCCGCTCCTAGACCCCGCCGCAAGTCTTATAAATGTATTAACCCCTAAACCGCCACTCCCGGACACTGCTGCCACCTACATTATACCTAGTAACCCCTATCCTGCCCCCCCCCATACCGTCACTCTCTATAATAAAATTATTAACCCCTATCCTGCTGATCCCGCACCTCGCCGCAAATAAATAAATAGTTTAACCCCTAAACCGCCACTCCCTGAACCCGCCGCAACCTATATTACATTTATTAACCCCTATCCTGCCCCCCTACACCGTCGCCACCTATAATAAATTTATTAACACCTATCCTGCCCCCCCTACACCGCCGCCACTGTAATAAAATTATTAACCCCAAAACCTAAGTCTAACACTAACCCTAACACCCCCCTAACTTAAATATTAATTAAATAAATCTAAATAATATTTTTATTATTAACTAAATTATTCCTATTTAAAACTAAATACTTACCTTTAAAATAAACCCTAATATAGCTACAATATAAATAATAATTATATTCTAGCTATTTTAGGATTTATTTTTATTTTACAGGCAACTTTCAATTTATTTTAACTAGGTACAATAGCTATTAAATAGTTATTAACTATTTAATAGCTTACCTAGCTAAAATAAACTGAAATTTACCTGTAAAATAAATCCTAACCTAAGTTATAATTACACCTAACACTACACTATACTTTTTTAATAAATTATTCCTATTTAAAACTAAATACTTAGCTGTAAAATAAACCCTAATATAGCTACAATATAAATAATAATTATATTGGAGCTATCTTAGGATTTATATTTATTTTACAGGTAACTTTGTATTTATTTTAGCTAGTTAGAATAGTTATTAAATAGTTATTAACTATTTAATAACTACCTAGCTAAAAGAAATACAAAATTACCTGTAAAATAAATCCTAACCTAAGCTACAATTAAACCTAATACTACACTATCATTAAATTAATTAAATAAACTACCTACAAATAACTACAATTAAATACAATTACATAAACTAACTAAAGTACAAAAAATAAAAAAAGCTAAGTTACAAAAAATAAAAAAATAAGTTACAAACATTTTACAAATATTACAACAATTTTAAGCTACTTACACCTAATCTAAGCCCCCTAATAAAATAACAAACCCCCCCAAAATAAAAAAAATGCCCTACCCTATTCTAAATTAAATAAAGTTCAAAGCTCTTTTACCTTACCAGCCCTTAAAAGGGCCTTTTGTGGGGGCATGCCCAAAGTTCAGCTCTTTTGCCTGTAAAAGAAAAATACAACCCCCCCCCAACATTAAAACCCACCACCCACATACCCCTAATCTAACCCAAACCCCCCTTAAAATAACCTAACACTAATCCCCTGAAGATCATCCTACCTTTAGTCGTCTTCACTCAGCCGAGCCACCGATGGAACTGAAGAGGACATCCGGACCGGCAGAAGTTTTCCTCCAAGGGGCGCTGAAGAAATCTTCCATCCGATGAAGTGATTCTCCAAGCGGCGCTGAAGAAATCTTCCATCCGGGCGAGGTCATCTTCCAAGAGGCGCTGAAGAAGTCTTCTATCCGGGCGAGGTCATCGTCGAAGCCGGGTCTTGAATGTGGTCATCCCGCCGACGTGGAACATCCTCCTTTCCCGACGAACTACCGACGAATGAAGGCTCCTTTAAGGGACGTCATCCAAGATGGCGTCCCTTCAATTCCGATTGGCTGATAGGATTCTATCAGCCAATCGGAATTAAGGTAGGACAAATCTGATTGGCTGATGGAATCAGCCAATCAGATTCAAGTTCAATCCGATTGGCTGATCCAATCAGCCAATCAGATTGAGCTCGCATTCTATTGGCTGTTCTGATCAGCCAATCAGATTTTTCCTACCTTAATTCCGATTGGCTGATAGAATCCTATCAGCCAATCGGAATTGAAGGGACGCCATCTTGGATGACGTCCCTTAAAGGAGCCTTCATTCGTCGGTAGTTCGTCGGGAAAGGAGGATGTTCCACGTCGGCGGGATGAACATTCAAGACCCGGCTTCGACGATGATCTCGCCCGGATAGAAGACTTCTTCAGCGCCTCTTGGAAGATGACCTCGCCCGGATGGAAGATTTCTTCAGCGCCGCTTGGAGAATCACTTCATCGGATGGAAGATTTCTTCAGCGCCCCTTGGAGGATAACTTCTGCCGGTCCGGATGTCCTCTTCAGTTCCATCGGTGGCTCGGCTGAGTGAAGACAACTAAAGGTAGGATGATCTTCAGGGGATTAGTGTTAGGTTATTTTAAGGGGGGTTTGGGTTAGATTAGGGGTATGTGGGTGGTGGGTTTTAATGTTGGGGGGGGTTGTATTTTTCTTTTACAAGTAAAAGAGCTGAACTTTGGGGCATTCCCCCACAAAAGGCCCTTTTAAGGGCTGGTAAGGTAAAAGAGCTTTGAACTTTATTTAATTTAGAACAGGGTAGAGCATTTTTTTATTTTGGGGGGTTTGTTATTTTATTAGGGGGCTTAGATTAGGTGTAAGTAGCTTAAAATTGTTGTAATATTTGTAAAATGTTTGTAACTTATTTTTTTATTTTTTGTAACTTAGCTTTTTTTAATTTTTGTACTTTAGTTAGTTTATGTAATTGTATTTAATTGTAGTTATTTGTAGGTAGTTTATTTAATTAATTTAATGATAGTGTAGTATTAGGTTTAATTGTAACTTAGGTTAGGATTTATTTTACAGGTAATTTTGTATTTCTTTTAGCTAGGTAGTTATTAAATAGTTAATAACTATTTAATAACTATTCTAACTAGCTAAAATAAATACAAAGTTACCTGTAAAATAAATATAAATCCTAAGATAGCTCCAATATAATTATTATTTATATTGTAGCTATATTAGGGTTTATTTTACAGCTAAGTATTTAGTTTTAAATAGGAATAATTTATTAAAGTATAGTGTAGTGTTAGGTGTAATTATAACTTAGGTTAGGATTTATTTTACAGGTAAATTTCAGTTTATTTTAGCTAGGTAAGCTATTAAATAGTTAATAACTATTTAATAGCTATTGTACCTAGTTAAAATAAATTGAAAGTTGCCTGTAAAATAAAAATAAATCCTAAGATAGCTAGAATATAATTATTATTTATATTGTAGCTATATTAGGGTTTATTTTAAAGGTAAGTATTTAGTTTTAAATAGGATTAATTTAGTTAATAATAAAAATATTATTTAGATTTATTTAATTAATATTTAAGTTAGGGGGGCGTTAGGGTTAGACTTAGGTTTAGGGGTTAATAATTTTATTACAGTGGCGGCGGCGTAGTGGGGGGCAGGATAGGGGTTAATAAATTTATTATAGGTGGCGACGGTGTAGGGGGGGCAGATTAGGGGTTAATACATTTATTATAGGTTGCGACGGTGTAGGGGGGGCAGATTAGGGGTTAATAAGTTTAATATAGGTTGCGGCGGGTTCAGGGAGCGGCGGTTTAGGGGTTAATACATTTATTATAGTTGCAGTGGGCTCCGGGAGCGGCGGTTTAGGGGTTAATATGTATAGAGTAGCTTGCGGTGGGCTCCGGGAGCGGCGGTTTAGGGGGTAATAACTTTATTTAGTTGTGGCGGTGTAGGGGGGGACAGATTAGTGGTGTTTAGTCTCGGGGTACATGTTAGGGTGTTAGATGCAGACATCTCCCATAGAAATCAATGGGATGTCTGGCAGCAGCGAACTTGTACTTTCGCTATGGTCAGACTCCCATTGATTCCTATGGAGGCGGCGGATTGAAAACCAGGTACGCTGGGCCGTAAAAGTGCCGAGCGTACCTGCTATTCATTTGATAACTAGCAAAAGTAGTGAGAATGTGCCGCACTTGTGTGCGGAACATCTGGACTGACGTAAGAATCGATCTGTGTCGGACTGAGTCCGGCGGATCGAAGCTTACGTCACAAAATTCTACTTTTGCCGGTCTCGAGCCTTTGATAACTAAGGTGAATCAGCCTCGCCACAAATACGCTGCGGAATTCCAGCGTATTTGAGGTTGACGGCTTGATAACTACCCCCAAAGTGTTGTGTTTTCTCATTTAGTAGGTATCTTCTCTCCAATTCTTCTGCTCTCTGGTATGCTTTTTAAAGGCGTGATTAGGGTACCCTCTCTCCCTAAACCTTTTCCTTAATTCTTGTGCTGTCTTTTCAAAATCTTCCTCAGTGCTACCTCTCACTTTGGTCCCCTAAGCCAGTGTTTTTCAACCAGTGTGCCGTGGCACACTAGTGTGCCGTGAGAGATTCTCAGGTGTGCCGCGACAGACTGACAACTTACTCTTTTAACTTAGCTGGACACCAGATTTATGATTATAGAGTTGGATGTGATATACTCCACTCACACCTGAGTCTCTAGCTGCAATTTTAAAATGTTTATGTGTTGCATATATGTTAATTGTTTAAATCATAATTTTTCTAAGGATTTGTATATTCAAAGTCATTACATATTGGTTATTAAAAAAAAAAAAAATTTGCACTGGATCGGCTATTCAGAAATAGCCAATGCATCAAACACAGCAGACTTCAAAACTAAGGTTTGGAATTACAAGTTGCATAAGCTGTACCTTCTGACTTACTTACGGCTAGATTTAGAGTTTGGCGGCCAAAGGGGTGCGTTAGCTATGCGTGCTTTTTTTCTCCCGCACCTTTTAAATACCGCTGGTATTTAGAGTTCACAGAAGGGCTGGGTTTTCAGTGCGTTAGGCTCCAAAAAGGGAGCGTAGAGCATAATTTAACGCCACTGCAACTCTAGATACCAGCGGTGCTTACGGACGCGGCCAGCTTCAAAAACGTGCTCGTGCACGATATCCCCATAGAAAACAATGGGGCAGTTTGAGCTGAAAAAAAACCTGCAAACACCTGCAAAAAAGCAGCGTTCAGCTCCTAACGCAGCCCCATTGTTTGCTATGGGGAAACACTTCCTACGTCTGCACCTAACACTCTAACATGTACCCCGAGTCTAAACACCCTTAACCTTACACTTATTAACCCCTAATCTGCCGCCCCCGCTATCGTTGACACCTGCATATTTTTTTTTAACCCTTAATCTGCCGCTCTGTATACCGCCGCTACCTACATTATACCTATGTACCCCTAATCTGCTGCCCCTAACACCGCAGAACCCTATATTATATTTATTAACCCCTAATCTGCCCCCCACAACGTCGCCGCCAGCTACCTACAATAATTAACCCCTAATCTGCCGATCGGAGCTCACCGCTACTATAATAAATGTATTAACCCCTAAAGCTAAGTCTAACCCTAACACTAACACCCCCCTAAGTTAAATATAATTTTAATCTAACAAAATAAATTAACTCTTATTAAATAAATTATTCCTATTTAAATCTAAATACTTACCTGTAAAATAAACCCTAATATAGCTACAATATAAATTATAATTATATTGTAGCTATTTTAGGATTAATATTTATTTTACAGGCAACTTTGTATTTATTTTAACCAGGTACAAAAGCTATTAAATAGTTAAGAACTATTTAATAGCTACCTAGTTAAAATAATTACAAAACTACCTGTAAAATAAATCCTAACCTAAGTTACAATTAAACCTAACACTACACTATCAATAAATAAATTAAATAAACTACCTACAATTATCTACATTTAAACCTAACACTACACTATAAATAAATTAATTAAATGCAATACCTACAAATAAATACATTTAAATAAACTAACTAAAGTACAAAAAATAAAAAAGAACTAAGTTACAAAAAATAAAAAAATATTTACAAACATAAGAAAAATATTACAACAATTTTAAACTAATTACACCTACTCTAAGCCCCCTAATAAAATAACAAAGACCCCCAAAATAAAAAAATGCCCTACCGTATTCTAAATTACAAAAGTTCAAAGCTCTTTTACCTTACCAGCCCTTAAAAGGGCCCTTTACGGGGCATGCCCCAAAGAATTCAGCTCTTTTGCCTGTAAAAAAAAACATACAATACCCCCCCCAACATTACAACCCACCACCCACATACCCCTAATCTAACCCAAACCCCCCTTAAATAAACCTAACACTAAGCCCCTGAAGATCTTCCTTCCTTGTCTTCACCATGCCAGGTATCACCGATCGTTCCAGGCTCCAAAATCTTCATCCAAGCCCAAGCGGGGGCTGGCGATCCATAATCCGGCGGCTGAAGAGGTCCAGAAGAGGCTCCAAAGTCTTCATCCTATCCGGGAAGAAGAGGCGATCCTGACCGGCAACCATCTTGATCCAAGCGGCATCTTCTATCTTCATCCGATGACGACCGGCTCCATCTTGAAGACCTCCACCGCGGACCCATCTTCTTCTTCCGATGACTTCCCGACGAATGACGGTTCCTTTAAGGGACGTCATCCAAGATTGAGTCCCTCGAATTCCGATTGGCTGATAGGATTCTATCAGCCAATCGGAATTAAGGTAGGAAAATTCTGATTGGTTGATGGAATCAGCCAATCAGAATCAAGTTCAATCCGATTGGCTGATTCAATCAGCCAATCAGATTGAGCTCACATTCTATTGGCTGTTCCGATCAGCCAATAGAATGCGAGCTCAATCTGATTGGCTGATCGGATCAGCCAATCGGATTGAACTTGATTCTGATTGGCTGATTCCATCAGCCAATCAGAATTTTCCTACCTTAATTCCGATTGGCTGATAGAATCCTATCAGCCAACCGGAATTCGAGGGACGCCATCTTGGATGACGTCCCTTAAAGGAACCGTTATTCGTCGGGAAGTCGTCGGAAGAAGAAGATGGGTCTGCGGTGGAGGTCTTCAAGATGGAGCCGGTCGTCATCGGATGAAGATAGGAAGATGCCGCTTGGATCAAGATGGTTGCCGGTCCGGATCGCCTCTTCTTCCCGGATAGGATGAAGACTTTGGAGCCTCTTCTGGACCTCTTCAGCCGCCGGATTATGGATCGCCAGCCCCGCTTGGGCTTGGATGAAGATTTTGGAGCCTGGAACGATCGGTGATACCTGGCATGGTGAAGACAAGGTAGGAAAACTTCAGGGGCTTAGTGTTAGGTTTATTTAAGGAGGGTTTGGGTTAGATTAGGGGTATGTGGGTGGTGGGTTGTAATGTTGGGGGGGTATTGTATGTGTTTTTTTTACAGGCAAAAGAGCTGAATTCTTTGGGGCATGTCCCGCAAAGGGCCCTTTTAAGGGCTGGTAAGGTAAAAGAGCTTTGAACTTTTGTAATTTAGAATAGGGTAGGGCATTTTTTTATTTTGGGGGTCTTTGTTATTTTTTTAGGGGGCTTAGAGTAGGTGTAATTAGTTTAAAATTGTTGTAATTTTTTTCTAATGTTTGTAAAAAAAAATATTTTTTGGTAACTTAGTTCTTTTTTATTTTTTGTACTTTAGTTAGTTTATTTAATTGTATTTATTTGTAGGAATTTTATTTAATATATTTATTGATAGTGTAGTGTTAGGTTTAATTGTAGATAATTGTCGGTATTTTATTTAATTAATTTATTGATAGTGTAGTGTTAGGTTTAATTGTAACTTAGGTTAGGATTTATTTTACAGGTAATTTTGTAATTATTTTAACTATTTTAGCTATTAAATAGTTCTTAACTATTTAATAGCTATTGTACCTGGTTAAAATAATTACAAAGTTGCCTGTAAAATAAATATTAATCCTAAAATAGCTACAATATAATTATAATTTATATTGTAGCTATATTAGGGTTTATTTTACAGGTAAGTATTTAGCTTTAAATAGGAATAATTTTTTTAATAAGAGTTAATTTATTTTGTTAAATTTAAATTATATTTAATTTAGGGGGGTGTTAGTGTTAGGTTTAGACTTAGCTTTAGTGGTTAATCCATTTATTACAGTAGCGGCGAGATTCCGTTGGCAGATTAGGGGTTAATACTTGAAGTTAGGTGTCGGCGATGTTAGGGAGGGCAGATTAGGGGTTAATACTATTTATTATAGGGTTATTGAGGCGGGAGTGAGGTGGATTAGGGGTTAATAACTTTATTATAGTGCGGTCCGCTCGGCAGATTAGGGGTTAATAAGTGTAGGCAGGTTGAGGCGACGTTGAGGGGGCAGATTAGGGGTTAATAAATATAATATAGGGGTCGGCGGTGTTAGGCGCAGCAGATTAGGGGTACATAGCTATAATGTAGGAGGCAGCGGTGTACGGAGCGGCAGATTAGGGGTTAATAATAATATGCAGGGGTCAGCGATAGCGGGGGCGGCAGATTAGGAGTTAATAAATATAATATAGGGGTCGGCGGTGTTAGGGGCAGCAGATTAGGGGTTCATAGGGATAACGTAGGTGGTAGCGGTGTGCGGTCGGCAGATTAGGGGTTACATTTTTTTAATAGAGTGGCGGCAATGTGGGGGGACCTTGGTTTAGGGGTACATAGGTAGTTTATGGGTGTTAGTGTACTTTAGAGCACAGTAGTTAAGAGCTTTATGAACCAGCGTTAGCCCAGAAAGCTCTTAACTGCTGACTTTTTTCTGCGGCTGGAATTTTGTCGTTAGAGTTCTAACGCTCACTTCAGCCACGACTCTAAATACCGGCGTTAGGAAGATCCCATTGAAAAGATAGGATACGCAATTGACGCAAGTGGATCTGCGGTATGGAAAAGTCGCAGCTGGAAAGTGAGCATTAGACCCTTTAATGACTGACTCTAAATACCAGCGGTAGCCCAAAACCAGCGTTAGGAGCCTCTAACGCTGGTTTTGACGGCTACCGCCAAACTCTAAATCTAGGCCTTAAGGTTTTAAAAGTACAGTCAACACCAGAATTGTTTTATTTTAAAAAAAATAGATAATCCCTTTATTACCCATTCCCCAGTTTTGCATAACTAACACACTTAAAATAATACACTTTTGGGGGTGTCCGGGCAGCGGCCGTGAGCGGTCGCAATATCAAGAGCTCCTGCTGTGAACCACCTAATCCACCAATTACTGCTGGCACATCGGATAATAATAGAGCAAGAGTTGCATATTCAAACACAGCATACTCAGGGTTATTATAGCCTCAAATTCTGGTGTATTTATGACCACAGAGCCCTGATCTAGACCACTGAGGCCTTTGGTGGTGGACTAATTTATAGCCTCAGATCCCCCCAGCCACTTAACTGGGTACAGCAGTCACAAAACTCACTTCCATAGACCACTTGTACTAAGAGATCTAGCTTTATTATTGCAGGCTGTTCAGACTTTCATAAGATATGTCTACTCTAGGTACGGAACACCTGGACAGATGGGAGACTGACTGGGAGGTGATTATTCAGAAGGGAGTGAAGCAGAATGTATGATGGTTTCTGACTCATCGGAAGACTCTACTTTCCCACCCTACAAGCAGCTCCTAACAGAACTCTATGAACTAGAGCTCTTTGTGTCTAAATCAGCTGAAGCGTTATCAGCTAACCGAACCCACAGTATATCCGACCTTATATGTGCTAGCACACCTACCGACTTCACTCAGAGTCAGAAATGGAGCTCCTGGCTGTTAATGGAACATGGAGCTGTATTGTACTCAGGCATAGCCAGGTCCAGCGGATTTGTCACCAGATGCAGGGGAAAAAGATCTGCCCTCACTATAATCTCAGCCTATATAGAACTGGAGTGGGATACATTTTTTGACTATTCCGTGGAGTTATCACAGGCTATCCTGCGATTTCCTACTACATCACGAGTACCCTTTTAGAGCTGTGTCTAACTGATTGGCAACTTGGTAATCAATGCTTAAAATTATGAAGGCAATTAGCTTGATGTCTGCAGCCTGCTTCATATCAGCTTTAACAAGGACGTTCTTAATTTTATTTCATTGTTTATCTTAAAGCTTACTACCTTGTATAATATGTTCCCATTATATATGTATGATCTAAGAGGGCAAAGAATGACTCTACACATGCCAAATTATGTTAACCCTCCTTATAAACAAAACATCAGCAGTTAAGGTCCTACAAAGAACTTTTAACATTATGGTTAAAGTTTGCCTATATATTATTAGCTAGAGACAATGGTACTTCTATGCATTTCACTAAGCTTAATTATTTTTGGGAACTGCAACATTACTTTGTAAAACTATACTGCTCAGTTCTACTCTTTTGATATTATGGAGATAATAAAAATGGCGACACATAGGTACTTTCAAAATCTAGACTTTAACTACACCAAGGGAGGGCTGGTTCAGCATTTTAGCAGATTAGAGTCTCATATATACTGGAGTAGTTTTCTTAGCTGTTTGTTGGCTAATGCCTTCATGATTAATTCAGTTGCTACTCCACTGAAAGGGAAATTATAACGGATACACTTAAATTTAAAAACATTTGCATCAAATCTTTGTCATTTTTAAGAGGTATAAAGCTAGATATTCCCAACGTATGAACCCAGAGTGTACCTAACAGTATACAAGTTAATATAATGGTCCTAGTCCTGCACACTGCAGCCGAGTCTGTGGGTCGGATTCAGATATTTATTTCAGTGATTCTTAAATGTTTCTGTGAACGTCACCTTCTGTTCTGAGAATAGTAGCCTATTAGATAGAAGACTAACCATTATTAAACTAGTTAATGTATTTTTCTAGATGTTTCTGAAGCTATACCATAGTAGCATTCACCCACTTATCCTGCCAACTTCCCGCTCAATCCATATATGAGGCTATCATTGCTCTATTCTCATATTAACTCTCATACTTTAGAGTTAATACTTATATGCAATGCTGCTCCCCTTTTGTTAAGCTTATATCCTTGTCCTCATCTGATAATTATTTATTTCATAGTTAGATATTTATGAATAATAGCCCACAATAGATAATCATATACCTCCAGATAATACTACCAAGAGTGGTACAAGAGTAACTACTACAATTCATAGACATTTGACATTTTTTTTTTTTTTTGGTCCAAGATTGGCCATCAAAGTAGTTACGTAACCTTTTTATATTAAATCACTACCAATTTACTTTATTTATATATCAGTTGTTAATGTTTTAATATATATCTATGTCCAAAAGGGACCACTCCAAATTCCAATTTTCCTCCTCTAGAACTTTTAAGCTTTGTTAGGTCCAAGAGATACCTCCCATGACAAGTGAGAAAACTATATATATTATATCAGTTGCTAAAAGTTACCTTAAGATTTATTGCTTTACATTATATACTAGTGCTACGGAATTTGGCGGCGCTATACAAATAGATGATAATAATAATAATTATATACTGATATGTTTATATATTTTTTTTTTAAATATACCATGTCCATTCTATTTTACCTCCAGTGCATTATACTATTACACATAGGTCCAAGAGTGGCCTATTACCAATCTGGGAGGTCTATAAATTAAAAAATTAGGTTTCATCTTTATAGGATCTGACTGATTTGCTAACAAATATTTCATTCTTCCTTATGTTTGTGATGATATTTCACTTTAAGTATTTTTTCACAGGTAGACATCTATTTCCTGTGGCACCAAAAGTGTATATCCATGACTGTATCAATATGGATGTTATCATTGTAAAAGGACATATATAACTTTTTGTTAAGCTGTTATTTATAAAAACCTCAAAAAACTATGATTAAAAAAAATACACTTTTTACCTCTGTGATAACCTTGTATCTAAGCATCTGCAAACTGCACCTTATTTCAGTTCTTTTGACAGACTTGCATTTTAGCCAATTAGTGCTTACTCCTATGTAACTTCAAGTGCGCTAATCAGAAAGGCTAAAGCTGATGCAGAAGAGAAAATAGCTCAATCTGTAAAAAACGGTGACAAAACCTTCTTTAGATATATCAGTGAAAAGAGAAAAATTAACAGAGGGATAGTAAGACTCAAGAATGATGAAAGAGTAGTGGAAGAAGATAAACAAAAACAAACTGTTTAAATGATTACTTTAGTTCAGTCTACAACAGATGGTAAAGATAGTGAGATTCTATTAAGGTGGAGGAGAGTGGGTGAAGTGGGAGGGGGGCAGGAGTTATGTGTAATGTATTGTAGAAACATTATTATCATATCTCCTTTTTCCAGATGCATAACATTATTTTGTGTATGTCTACTGAGTCATTTTTTAAAAAAAATGATACCTTTCTAACTGTAAGAGAGTTTCTACCTGTGCCATCCATTCATGGAGTGTGGGGGACTATGGGTGATTTCCAATGCCTTGGGATTAAGATTTTTGTGCTACTTTTAATTGTGAGCAATAGCTTTCTTTTCGCTATATTTTTGAGTTTTGGTAGATTTGCAAACAGGAGTATCTTAGGGTCCCTAAGAACAATAGTTTCTAATGTATTACAAATGTATGTCACTATATCTGTCTAAAACTGTTAAAGTCTAGGACAGTCCCACCATATGTGTTGCATGGAGCCCTCCTCTAAGAAGCCCCTCCAGCATTTACCTGGTGATGTGGGATATAGAACTTTCAGTCTGGACAGGGTCAAGTACCATCTTGTTAGTGTCAGGGTGCCAAGAATCAGACTGAGACGAGAAGTGCAAAAATAATCACACCTTTATTAATAGCAAAAAATAATAAAAAGTCCACAAGTCAAATAACAAGCCAGGAGTCAAAACCAGAGCTGGCAGTCAGACGAGCCATGTCTGGAGCCAATGTGAATAGTCAGACGAGCCGGAATCAGGAACAAGCCAGGGATCAGGAACCAGGAAGGACGTCAGGCAGCCAGGTAATACACAGGAACTCTCACAAACAGGTCTGAGACAACGCAAAGACAAAGCATACTGAACAGAGGCCTTTTAAATAATAAGTGATGACATCACAATTCTGAGACTGCATCCTGTCTCACATGGATGATGCACACCAGACTGGCCATAAAAGGAAGTGCAGGAAATGAGCAGCATCTCCCACAATGCACCATAGTCAGCAAGAGAGGTCAACCACCATAAGGATAACAGTATTGCCATTGGAAACAGGGAGCTCGACAATGAAGTCCATGGAAAGATGTGTGCAAGGACGCTCACCATTAGCAATAGGTTGAAGAAGACCCACAGGAAGACATTGAGGAGTCTTATTCTGTGCACAAACTGAACAGGAGGCAACATACACAGCAACATCAGAACGAAGACCTGGCCACCAGAATTGATGACTGACAGACCAAATCATTTGGTTCTTGCCTGGGTGACCTGCGGCTTTAGGATAGTGGTAAGTGTGCAAAAGTTTAGTTCGAAGATTCTCAGGAACAAAACACTTACCACTAGGTTTCTCAGGAGGTGCATTGGTTTGTGCAGCCAGGATCTTCTCCCAAAGGGAGAAGTCAAATTAGTACGTATGGTAGCCAAAATATGGTCAGGAGGTATAACAAGAGTAGGTACAGACTCCTCCTTGGACAGAGGCGAAAATTGTCAAGAGAGGGCATCAGCCCTAACATTCTTACTACCAGGCAGGTAGGAGACTACATAATTAAACTGAGACAAAAATAGCGCCCATCTGGCCTGTTGGGGCGACAAATGTTTTGCTTCAGATAGATAAGTTAAATTCTTGTGGTCAGTAAGAATGAGCACTGGCACGCTAGTACCCTCGAGAAGGTGCCTCCATTCCTTGAGTGCCAAAATTATGGCCAGTAATTCCCTGTCGCCAATTTCATAATTGCACTCCGCTGGAGACAATTTCTTAGAGAAGAAACCACATGGATGCAAGGAACCATCAGGCGTAGGACGTTGAGACAAGAGGGCACCTACTCCAGTCTCAGACGCATCAACCTCAAGAACGAAAGGCAGGACAGGTTTAGGATGAGCCAGAACTGGAGCCGCAGCAAAGGCAGTCTTAAGACTATCAAAGGCCTTAATGGCAGTAGGTGACCAATGGAGTGGATCATTCTCTTTACAGGTCATGTCTGTGATAGGTTTGACCAAGGAAGAAAAGTTTTTAATAAACTTTCTATAGTAATTGGCGAACCCCAAAAAACGTTGAAGACCGAAGACCAACTGGGCGAGGCCACTGCAGAACTGCAGATAACTTGTCAGGATCCATGGAGAACCCTGCAACAGAGATAACATAACCTAGGAAGGTTACTTGAGTCTGATGGAACATTTCTCGAGTTTACAAAGCAGGCTGATCTCACGTAGTATCTGAAGAACCCGTGTAACATCAAAACGATGAGCCTCAAGTGTGGGTGAGTGTATGAGGATGTTGTCTAAGTTCACCACAACACACTGTTGCAACATATCTCGTAGGACATCATTAAAAAATTCCTGAAAAACAGCAGGAGCATTACATAGGCCAAAGGGCATTACAAGATACTCATAATGCCTGCCCGTGGTGTTAAATGCTGTTTTCCATTCGTGGCCCTCCTTAATCCTAACAAGATTGTACGCTCCTCTCAAATCAAGTTTAGTAAAGACCGTAGCTCCCTTGAGGCGGTCAAAGAGTTCTGTAATGAGCGGAATTGGGTAAGCATTCTTAATGGTTAGATATTAAGACCCCTATAATCAATGCATGGTCTTAACTCGCCACCCTTTTCCTTCACAAAGAAGAAGCCAGTCCCTGCAGGAGAGCAGGATTTGCAGATGATCCCCCGCGACAGAGCATCGGCAACATACTCCTCCATAGCACAATTCTCTGCAACAGACAGAGGGTATACCCGGCCCCGAGGAGGAATGGCTCCGGGTTTCAGGTGTATGGCACAATTGTAAGACCGGTGAGGAGGCAACGTACCGGCACACACCTTGTCAAAAACGCCTAGGAACTCTCGGTACTCCTCTGGCAATTGAGATACTGAATAAGTGCACAAGACTTTAACTGGTTTCCGAAGACAAGTGGAAATACATTGCGGGGACCACGACAAAATTTCGGACCTGCGCAAGTCGAGACTGGGATTGTGCTTTTGGAGCCAGGGATAACCCAGAACAACCAGAAAATGCGGAGAGTGCATCACCTGGAACTGGAGGGTTTCAAAATGGAGAGCCCCAACAGCCATGGACAACGGAGCAGTTTTGTGAGTAACGAGTGCGGGCTGAAGGGGTCTGCCATCAATGGCTTCAATAGCAAGCGGAACGGACCGAAGCAAAACAGGAATTGAGTGCTTTGATTCAAAAGCACTGTCAATGAAATAGCTCGCAGCACCTGAGTCAACAAGAGCCTGAGTGACTATGGAGGAGTCCACCCAGGAAAGGACAACCGTGATCAAAGGTTTCTCCTTAAGCGGTTCCGGGGATGAGGATAAACCACCCAAGGTCTGCTCCCGACAAGACCTTAGGTGTGAGCGTTTCCCGGCCGTGTAGGACAAGACTTCAAAAGGTGGCCCTGTAACCCACAATAGGGGCAGAGCCCCTCCTCCTAAAGGCCCTCTCTGCCGCGGAGAGACACGTGAATCACAACTGCATAGGCTCAGCAGTACCTGGTGACTCTGGACCAGGAGGCATGGCAGGAGAGGGAGGCATGAATGAGAATGAACACGTAGGAGACAACAGAACAGGAGGCTTCCGCAAGCGCTCCTTGAAAGAGGGCCTCTCTCTGAGTCTGATGTCAATTAGGATAAAAAAAAAACACCAAAGCCTCGAGATCCTCTGGTAAATCTCTGGCAGCAACTTCGTCTTTAATCGCATCAGAGAGCCCATGAAAGAAGGAGGCAACAAGGGCTTCATTGTTCCAACCTACCTCTGCGGCAAGCGTACGGAACTCAATAGCATACTGAGCAACAGATCTTGTACCTTGCTGAATGGACATGAGTCGTTTAGCAGCAGAGGAGGAGTGAACCGGAACATAAAATACCTTTGAAAGGAGGCCACAAATTCAGGGTAATTTGAAATCACAGGTTTATTAGTCTCCCCTTTGTCACAGAGTAGCAAAATGAGAAATCCCACCTTAGCACTGTCAGAGAGGAAACGCCTGATGTAACATCTCAAAGTAAATGCCCACCTGGTTCAAAAACTCTCTGCACTGAATAGGATCGCCTCCATATCGCTGAGGTAGAGTGGCAGAACCGGACATTCTCCTGGTAGGCATAGGTGCAACAGCGGAAACAGGAGCAGCCATAACTTGTGGGACACTTTGGGCCAAATGTGCAGGGTTTGCAGGGCTAGTGCAAATTAATCCAAGTGGTGATCCTGTACATCCATCCTGGAAATGATGGCAGGTAAAGGTGGATTATTAGCACCATCAAGATTCATGGCCTTTGCGTAATGTCAGGGTGCCAGGAATCAGACTGAGACGAGAAAGGCAAAAATAATTACACCTTTATTAATAGCAAAAAATAATAAAAGGTCCACAAGTCGAATAACAAGCCAGGAGTCAAAACCAGAGCTGGTAGTCAGACGAGCCGAGTCAGGAGCCAAAGCGAATAGTCAGATGAGCCGGAATCAGGAACAAGGAAAACAGCAGAGTCAGGAACAAGCCAGGGATCAGGAACCAGGAAGGACGTCAGGCAGCAAGGTAATACACAGGAACTCTCACAAACAGGTCTGAGACAACGCAAAGGCAAAGCATACTGAACCGAGGCCCTTTATATAACAAGTGATGACATCACAATTCTGAGACTGCATCCTGTCTCACACGGATGATGCACACCAGCCTGGCCATAAAAGGAAGTGCAGGAAATGAGCAGCATCCCCCACAATGCACCATAGTCAGCAAGAGAGGTGAGTAAAATGGCTGCCAGCAGCACATGGCAAACAAAACAGGGGAAAAAACCCTGACAGTTAGGTACTTATTGTTTGTCTCTTGAACCTGGGCTGAGATGGAAGCTGTTTTAGTATGAAGGAAGATGTTTTTCCAGTTTTTTGGAGTCATATCTATGTCAAGTTCTCTGCTCCTCGTCCTAGTGTATGTGGGAAGGTGGTCTTTGTCAGATATTTGACGTTTTTTGTATAGGATAGATATTAGATGGGAAGGGGGTTTTTCATAATACAGAGGTTTTCAAAGTCAGTCACCTGTCTAAGCAGCGACTTCCTGTTTTTGTGAGATGTTACAAAATTATTTATCTGTGCATATGTTAACCAGGAAAGGGGTGTGTCTGCTGTCATGTTATGTATGTCATCCAGTTTTTTTAAATTTGTGTTGTTGTGTCAGGTATTATAGTGAACCTTTTTCAATTTTTGATATTACTGTCTTCGTAGGACCAAAGGTAAAGCTGGGTTATCCATATATGGTGTCATTGGTGATGCTAATGTAGAAATGTGGGTGGAGGTATGGATGAGCTTGTCCCAGATTGTAAAAAAAAACTCCTTCAAGAGTGGGAAACTGTCTATCAAGGTCTGTCTGTCTTTTTTTGGTAACCACGCCAGATAACCTAGATTGTTTGTGTGTAGTATATATCTGTCAATTTGGATCCAGTGTTTTTTGGATCATTTGCACACCACTCCACCATCCTTTGTAGCATTATAGCCTGTCTGTATAACAATGAATTTGGGACACCCTATTGGGACATTTCTATTGCATTTTGTAGTCTAGCCATAGGGGCCTATCTATTAAGCTCCGAACTGCTGCTCCATAACCCTGTCCGCCTGCTCTGATGAGGAGGACAGGAATCGCCACAATTCAACCCGATCGAGTACGATCAGGTTGATTGACACCTCCCTGCTGGTGGGCCGCGAGTCTGCAGGGGGCGGCGTTGCACCAGCAGCTCTTGTGAGCTGCTGGTGCAATGCTGAATACAGAGAGCGTATTGCTCTCCGCATTCAGCAATGTCTGTCGGACCTGATCCGCACTGTCGGACCAGGTCCGACAGACATTTGTTAAATTGGCCTCATAGTCAATTCGGAGTGGGATGGGGAGTGTCTGTAATATATAGAGAATTCTGGGAAGTACATTCACCTTTACTACTCCAATTCTCCCTAGCCATGAGAGATTCTTATTTTTCCAGTTAGAAAGGTCACTAATTAATGTTCTCTGAATGTGCCTCTAGTTCGCTTTATATAGAATCTAAATTTTCTAAGAGGAAGACTCCCAGGTATTTCATTTCGCCTGTCTGTAGTCTCAAAGGGCAGGTTTTCATTATCTGCGTGACCTTATCATTTAGTATTGTTCTATTTAAGAACTTTGATTTTGTTACGTTCAATGAGAAATTAGAATATTTACCATATTCATAAAAAAATTGTAGGGCCTGTGGTAGGGATGTCTCTAAGTTAGTGGTTAGTGAGTATCAGTAAAACATCATCTGCATACATTGTATTATCTAATGTGATTCCAGTGACCTGTGCATGTCCACGTATTTTAAGTGCCAGTGTTTCTATTGTAATTACGAACAAGACTAGTGAGAGGGGGCAACTCTGTCTGGTGCCATTCGCGATCACAAAGCTATCTGAAAGTAGACCATTGACCTTTACCTTAGCAGTTGGTGTGGTATATAGGGAAAATATCATATCTATAAATGGTTGGCTGAACCCCATCTTCAACAAAGTTGCCTTTAAAAAAGCCAGCTTACTCTGTCAAAGGCCTTTTCGGCGTCTGTAGAGGTGAGTGATAGTGTGATGCTATTATTTTGTGCATATGTAATGAGTTGCAATACTTTTAGGGTATTGTCAATGGCCTCCCAGCCAGGGACAAATCCCACCTGGTCCGGGATGATTATCTTGGGAAGGACCCTTTTGATGCATGGGGCTAGTATTTTTGCATAGATTTTTATGTCGGACTTGAGTGGTGATATCGGACGGAAGTTCTCTGGTTTGTTTGGTGTTTTGCCTGGTTTTGGTAGTACCTTGATGTGTGCCTCAAGTAAGGTCCATGAAAACCCTCCATTTTCTCGCAGTGTGTTAAATGTGTTGGCTAAATGTGGAATCAGTAGGGGTGCAAATATTTTATAGTAGATCCGTCTGGGCCGGGGCTCTTGCCACTTGGTGTCTCTTTTATAGTCTATAGTCATGTGTAATGGGGAATTCCAATTGTTTAGCTTCATGTTGGTCAATAGTTGGGATTTTTATATCTTTTAGGTAGTTTTCTATATCTATCGAAGTGTCATTATCAGCAATTTCGGGTTCTGGTACGGGAGGTATTGATTTAAGGTTGTATAGAGAGGAATAGTATATTCTAAAGTTCTCTGCTATGTTTATGCTGTCTTTATGTTGTATGCCTTGTTTGTCAGTAATGTTTGATGTATGATTTGAATTGTTTCCTTTTTAGGGCTTTAGCTAGAAGTGAGCCAGGCTTATTGCCAAATTCAAAGTATTGCTGTTGTAGGCGTAAAGCCCTTAATTGTGTTTCTTTGAGTTGATGTGCATGAAGCTCATTTCTAACTTGTGTCAGTGAATTTAATATTGTTGCGGATGACGTATGTTTTTTATGTTCTGATTCCCAATAAGAGATTTGTGCCTTCAGCGAATTGCAGTACTGTCTATGTTGTTTGTGCTGTTGAGCTTTGATCTTGATTAATACTCCCCTAATGACACATTTATGTGCTTCCAATATTAATGATGGTTTAGGTTGATCTAGTTTATTTTTCCGGAAATAGTCTTGTAATTCACTTTCTATTTCTAGTTTGATTAGTGGGTCATTTAGGAGGCATTTGTCTAGGCACCAGATGAAGGGGAGTAATAGTTTCTCGGGCCATTTAAATTCACATAGCACTGGTGAATGGTCAGACCATGTGAGTGGTAAAATTTTCGTGTTGTATATTAGTGAGAGAGTGGCTGGGTCTGTCAGTATGTAAACTATCCTAGAGTAAAACTGGTGCGGATGGGAATAAAGCATGAAATCGCTGTCTCTAGGGTGAAGTGATCTCCATATGTCATGGACCATGAGTTGTTGTAGTTGTGAATTGACTGACTTAATACATTTTTTGGGAATGCTGGAGGTGCCACTTGATGTGTCAAGAGAAGGGTCTAGAGGTATATTAAAATCTTCCTCTAGGAATATCATGCCTATCCCGTGTTCCAGTATTTTTTGTGAGACAGATTTCAGGGATGTGTCCTGATTTTGATTTGGCATGTAAACGTTCGCTAGTGTAATGTGTCTGTTATATAAAAGGCCTATTACTATTATGTACCTTCTCTCTTTATCCTTTTCTATGTGTGTCAGTTGGAACTGGATTGTATTTTTAATTAGGATACCCACTCCTCCTGTCTTAGTCGGGCCAGAGGAGAGAAGGGCTGTGTTCGGTATCGAAGGCTTAGCAATTTTGGTTCTCTACCTCTTTTGAAATGTGTCTCTTGCAAAAAGAGTATGTTTCCTTCCTGACTGTGTAGTTCTTTGAAGGCTATGGATAATTTTTTCTGGGCTATTGAGGCCCTTAGCATTGATAGTTATTAAACGTAGTTTATGTGAGTTGGGTATATGAGCTTGTTTTGTCATGATTTTGAGTGTAGCGTGTGTGGAGGGGAGGAGAAGTCATTAGAGGTGATGTGATGAAGGTGTAGTGGGTTTTTAGGGAGGGGGAGGTAAACTACAAATGGGATCCAATGATATAACAGATTATGTTTTCTTCCCTGCCCTGTATGGGATGATGGGAGTTAGGGTGCTAAAAGTGGTGTAACAGTGACCAGAGGTATTACATTATAAGTAAACAATGCAATAACAAAATGAACTGTTCTAATGTAGTAAGAGAAAAACGTCAACAAGTACTCTGAGGGTAGTATCCCTTACCCCCAGGACAGCATTCTATAATAGGTAGAGATTAAATTTGAGTTTAGGCAATTTGAGCTGATAGTCAAATAAGTGAATGAGAAGGTACTAAACGTCCATGCACGGGTGAATGTCCCATTTTGTGATATGTCAGTAATTACTGCATTGTTGCAGTATGAAAAAGTGTTTTACTCAGGGGGTTGTAGGTGTTTCTTTTCTTCTTGTGAGACTTTCCATTGTGCTGTAATTGTCCAAAGGGTGATACTCCTTGGGTGTTATTACTTGAATCTGTAGTGTCTCGGAAAAGTGACTCAAGTCATGTAGGTTTTTATAGGTAGCTGTCTTGTCTCTCCTCATGGCCGTTATACTGACTGGAAATCCCCAGCAGTATGCTATTTTCTGTGATCTGAGCACTGGGGTTATGAATTGTAGTTTTAGCGCACATCCAAACACTTAAGTCCACATATTTTTAAATTATTTATACATTATAAATATGTGGACTTAAGTGTTTGGATGTGTGCTAAAACTTGTTGTTGTTTTGTTATTTTGGTCACTTTGGCAGCACTCCCACAATATGTGTACTAATATATAAAAGGCCTTTTTTTCTATCAGGTGTGCTTAACCAAACCCCATGTTGTTGTATGAATTGTAGTTCCCTGTGCTTTTGGAGAGTAGTGGGACTGAGATCCGCAATACATGGATTATTATTCCAGCGTGTGTAAGTTGTGGTTTCTGGCGAGCATTTCGCAGTATTTCTTCTTTGTCTTGATGATTTAACTTTTTTACCACCACATCTCTTGCTGGGGCTTTGGCCGATGGCTTTGCTCTGATGGTTTTATGTGCTCTTTCCATGACTATATCTGGGGAGGCATTTGTGCCTTTGATAGTTCTGTACAAATCTTGAAGGTATCCTTGCAGTGAGGTCGGTACAATGGATTTTGCAACAACTCTAATGTGCAGATTGTTTCTGCACCCTCTGTTGTCAAGATCTTCTGCCTTTTCTAACTGGTTTTGAATAGTTTCTTCTTGTTTGTACATGAGTTGTGAGAGGTGCAGTACATCTTGGGTAGTGGTGCTATGACTTTCCTCCAGAGTAGTTACCCTGTGGTCTACCCGCTTTAGATCCCTTTTAATTTCTTGGACCATGTTGCGCATATCTTCCATGGCCTCTTTTATATTTTCTTTTGAGGCTAAAGCTTTAGGTCTTCTCTTGTGATCTTTGATGCCTGAGTAGTGGGCATTGGGGTGCTGGGCTGTGCTTCAATGACTTCTATGGGTGTTTGAGTATCTTGAGAGTTATCTGATTTAGCAAACGATATTCCCTCTGCTGCTTTTAAGTATTGGTTTATCATTTTTGATCTGGGTAGGATGTCAGCTTTTTGTGACTTTTTTGCTGGCATTCCCCTGACGCTGACTGCAAATTTGCCTCTTGCAAATTGATTTCTTTGACCATGTAACTAAATGAATAGACCAGTGAGGAGCCATAGATTTTGCATATCTAGACTTTAGCAAAGCATTTGACACCATCCCACACAACAAACTTATTCACAAAATGTATTGCCTTGGAGTAGATGCTAAGATTGTTAAGAGGGTAGAATGCTGGCTTAAAGATAGACGGCAGAGGGTTTCAATTAATTGAGGACATTCAAATGAGGCGTCAGTTACTAGTGATGTTCCCCAAGGGTCAGTTCTTGGGCTTATTTTGTTTAACATGTTCATAAGTGATATTGGAATTGGGCTTAAAGGGAAGGTTTGCTTGTTTGCTGATGATACAAAAATCTGTAGCAGAGTTGATGTTCCAGGAGGAGTTGATCAAATGAACAGTGATATTAAAAAACTAGAGGACTGGTCAAATAAATGGGATCTGAAATTTAATATTACCAAGAGAAAAATTATGCATATAGGATCCAAAAACCCAAATGCCAATTATAGTTTCAATGGTACATTACTGATTGTAACTAAAGAAGAAAGGAATTTGGGAATTATTATTTCAGATGATTTAAAATATGGTACACAATGCAGTAGTGCAGCCAGTAAGGCCAGTTGAGTACTTGGTTACATTGGGAGAGGTATTAATAGCAGAAATAGTAAGGTTATTATGCCAGCAAAGCAACTTTTAATTGTTTTTTATAAAAGTTATATTATTTGTTTTACCTTGCCCTGGAACATTTATTTCCTATTACTATTATCATCATATTGGTGATCATATAGTCACCGGACTTTTGTTGCCACCTGAAACCACCAAGTCACACCTAAGTTAAGGATTTCAAGAGAGTCTGTGTAAGCGGATTTGTCTTTGGAGAAGTAGCCGACAGCCTGGTAGTCCTCTCGGCTCTTGGGGAACAGCTGATTTGCCAGCGGGGAGCTACCTGAACGGCTCTGAAGCTTCGGCTTGTCTGATATTGCACTGGTTGTGCATTTCCACTTGTGAGTACAGGTCCACAGTATATTGTATTTTGTCATACAGTGTCCAGGTTTCTCTGCACCAAGGGCGCCTTTTTCTTTTATATTCCAGGAGTATATTTCAGGAATGTATACCTATTACCTGAACGGTATGAGTGTTTCTGGTTCCTGAGTACAGCGGACTAGCCAGGGGAGAGTCAGCCGAGCGGCTCTAAAGCATCGGCCTGCATATTATTGCACTGTATGTGCAATCATATTTGTTAGTACCGATACACCTACAATTACTGATGATATCATATTGGTTTAGGTTTATCTGCACCAAGAGCGCCTCTCTTTTTGTCTTTTTAGGACGTGTCTTATTCTATCTACTGTTTTGTTGAGAGAGCTGCCATCTTTTTTGGTTTATCTGATGTGTACACACTAAGAAGATCATCCCATTGGGCAGAACGACCTGTTGGACATATATCGCATTAGGAACTGTACTTAAGGACTTTCTCTAAGTATATTATATCTTATTGTCGACTATAGTTCTTATATCTTGCTATTTTTTAATATCCTGTATGAGATGTATTGACATATAGATCTTTTAATTTTATATTAATTTGTATACATCTAGTATCCATTACACACCTCAGCTTAACGTTATCATAGAGAGTAGCATTAAGTAGGCACACCTCCTTCATTGGATACACATTAACACGTTGTGTGGTCCTATATACTGTCTTATGCCACTTTACAGATCATTAGTTAGGCCAAATCTGGAATACTGTGTACAGCTCTGGAGACCATATCTTCAGAATAATATAAATAAACTAGAAGCTGTCCAAAAATGGTACATTAATCTGTGAAAAGGAATCACAAACAAGAGGGCGCCTGTTAGTGTGATACTGAGATTGTGACAGACAGTAGAATCTTGTATTTTAGTTATACTCACAAAGGGAGCAGCACCAAATGTGCTAAGTGTCACAAGCTTGGATCTCAACAGTGTCCCAGCAAACTGATCCTCAAATAGGATGTTGAGGCCACGGTATGCCAGGTCACAGAGATGTTAAAATATAGCTCAGCAGGGCTGCCACTAGAAATTTTGGGGCCCCTGACTTAACCATTGATCAGCCCCCCCCCCCCTCCTTTGACATGTGCAATTTTTGACCAAGTGACTAAAACGTATATGCACTTTATTCTTAAGTGTCTATTTAAACTTGTAAATGTTGTAAAGGTAGTAACATACACTGAAACACACACACACACTCACACATAAGGATTCACATATAGACACTCTAGCAAACATGCAAAGAAATTCAGACACAGACACCCAAACAGACACTTAGCACTTGTTTACATTGACCTGACAAGTAATGAAGTAAACTACAGTTTTGTAAAAAAAAGGAGATTTAGAAAACAAAATATGGTTCTGATTATCTTTTTGTAAAGGAAGATACCAACTAAATGATGACAACAGCATGCAGTGGCTGAAAGGAAGGGCCCTGAACTGCCTAAACAATAATTTAAAGGTTAAATGGTAGATTGGTGACTTCCGGAAAGGTCTCATTAGTCTCAAAGTCTGTAGAAAGATGTGAATAATCAGTAGTAAGGTCAAAATGTCCTAAAAAGGAACAGACAATGGACACACACACACACACAAACTCAGATTTGCAAGGAAACACCAACAGAGACAGCCTCAGAAAACACACAAAGACATACACACACACACACACAGAGACACCCACAGAAAACACAGAAAGACATACATACACACCCTCACTGAGACATCCACAGAAAACACACAAAGACATACACACACCCTCACAGAGACACCCACAGAAAATACACACCCTCACAGAGACATCTACAGAAAACACAGACATACATACACACACACACACTCTCACAGAGACATCCACAGGAAACACAGACATACACACCCACCCTCACAGAGGTATCCAGATAAAATACACAAAGACAAACACATGCCCACCCTCACAGAGACACCCATAGAAAAAGCTCAGACATATGCACACACCCTCACAGACATCCACAGAAAATGCACAAAGACATACACACCCACCCTCACAGAGATACCAACAGAAAAAAAATACATACACACTCATAGAGACACAAACCAAAGCACAAAGACATAAACACAGACACCCACAGAAACACTCACAGGAGGAAACATTTATACACCTTGCATCCCCTAAAACAGTGTGTGACATGCATGATAAAAAAAATGCAGAAATTAAGAGATCACTTTTTAAATAATCATATTTGTAAATGTGGAAACAAAAATAATTCTGTGAATTCAAAATTGTACATTAATGATCTGGGTAGATGGCTAGATGAAGAAAAGTACTTTTAAAATGTTGAAATATGTTTTTTTTTTATATTTTCCCCATTTTCCTCAACCAAGAGCACCACTTCAAATATAGTGTACAAATGTTCCCATCTGTCAGCTGTACTTGTGGATTTTGAAAATACTGTACTCTATATGGTCTTGGTGGAACCATAAGCTGTGGTACTCATACCATTAGATCTGGTTAAATGCAGGATTTAAGCTTGTTGGTATGCATTTCAAAATTAAGTCAGCTGTAGAGTAAACTGAACAGTTTTAAGTTAACCTGTCTCATTTCCAACACTGAGCAATCTTAGTCTGAAAGTATAACATGTTATGCAGATGTAAAAATCTTAGATAAAATGTCTCCTTGTATCTGGAAAGTCCTTGCATAAAGGGGCAGTAAACTGGAATGTAATATATATCATTTGTGTATTGAGGAGGAAACATTTCTGCATGGTTTTAAATATAGAATTTCTACAGCATTGTCAAATAATCATAAATACACTGCTGCTAAAAAAATGTGTTTTTATGGACCCCTGGTCCCACCATACAACTACTACCACACTGAAGTACAATCTTAAATTGCACAAAGAAATAAAAAACATTTGCTAAGTAATTCCTACCTCCTCTGCAAATTAAAGTGATCAGCCGTCTGACACAGGCACACACTCTACAAACAAAGTGCCAAGTCTGTCTCACACTGTGCATAGTGGTTTAGTGCACACTCAGAAATCCTTGCAAAATGCTAATACTTTACTCATTGTAATAATATTTCTCATGCTCAATTAGCACTCTGCTGTGGTACCCACTGGTGGTTGCCAAACTTTTTTTTAGTTCTTGCCTCATGGGGCCCCCTAGCCCATTGGGCCACTGACACGAGTCACCCCTGTCACCCCCTGATGGCGGCCCTGTAGCTCAGGCTTCCATAAGATACAATCGCCTAGATTACAAGTTTTGTCGGTAAGGCTGTGCGGTGCTAGCGCACAGTTTTCCCTCACCGCTCACCACAGACAACGCTGGTATTACAGGTTTTTAGAAACCTGGCGTGAGCCGCAAAAAAAGTGAGCGTAGAGCAAAATTTAGCTCCACATCTCAGCTCAATACCAGCGCTGCTTACGTTTTCAGTAAGCAGGAAAAACGTGCTCGTGCACGATTTCCCAATAGGAATCAATGGGGGAGAGCCGGCTGAAAAAAAAAACTAACACCTTCAAAAAAGCAGCGTAAAGCTCCTAACGCAGCCCCATTGATTCCTATGGGGAAACAAAAGTTATGTCTACACCTAACACCCTAACATGAACCCCGAGTCTAAACACCCCTAATCTTACACTTATTAACCCCTAATCTGCCGCCCCTGACATCGCCGACACCTGCATAAGATTATTAACCCCTAATCTGCCGCTCCGGACACCGCCGCCACCTACATTATACTTATGAACCCCTAATCTGCTGCCCCCAACATCGCCGAACCCTACATTATATTTATTAACCCCTAATCTGCCACCCCCAATGTCGCCGCAACCTACCTACACTTATTAACCCCTAATCTGCCACCCCCAACGTCACTGCAACTATATTAAATGTATTAACCCCTAAACCTAAGTCTAAGCCTAACCCTAACACCCCCTAACTTAAAAATAATTTAAATAAATCTAAATAAAATAAATAACATTAATTAAATTATTCCTATTTAAAACTAAATACTTACCTATAAAATAACCCTAAGATAGCTACAATATAACTAATAGTTACATTGTAGCTAGTTTAGGATTTATTTTTATTTTACAGGCAACTTTGTATTTATTTTAACTAGGTACAATAGTTATTAAATAGTTATTAACTATTTAATAGCTACCTAGTTAAAATAAAGACATTTTTACCTGTAAAATAAATCCTAACCTAAGTTACAATTACACCTAACACTACACTATTATTAAATTAATTACCTAAACTAAATACAATTAAATACAATTAAAAAAATTATCTAAAGTACGAAAAAAACAAACACTAAATTACATAAAATAATAAAATAATTACAAGTTTTTTAAACTAATTACACCTACTCTAATCCCCCTAATAAAATAAAAAAGCCCCCCAAAATAATAAAAAGCCCTACCCTATACTAAATTACAAATAGCCATTAAAAG
Organism: Bombina bombina; assembly: GCF_027579735.1. Taxonomy (NCBI): domain Eukaryota; kingdom Metazoa; phylum Chordata; class Amphibia; order Anura; family Bombinatoridae; genus Bombina; species Bombina bombina. Next base: position 1,297,856,636 of record NC_069499.1, on the reverse strand, counting down.
GGCCTTTTGCGGGGCTTGCCCCAAAGTAATCAGCTCTATTACCTGTAAAAAAAAAAGTACAATACCCCCCAACATTAAAACCCACCACCCACACACCCAACCCTACTGTAAAACCCACCCAATCCCCCTTAATAAAACTTAACACTAACCCTTGAAGATCACCCTACCTTGAGAAGTGATGTACGGTTCGGCAGATTAGGGGTTACATTTTTTTTTTATTATTGTTTGCGAGGTGGGGGGGGCCTCGGTTTAGGGGTTTAGTGTACTTTTTAGCACTTTAGTTAAGAGTTTTTTTTTTTTTTTAATATTTTATTTTCAAGTTTTCAACATTAACAAAAACGTACATACGGAGAAATAATGAAATAAAGATTCTGTTACATATATATAACATTTCGTTTGTTTCCATTTGTTAAAACCACAATTGAACCTTAAGGCATCGAGAAGGTTAGGTCATGCGAGGATATGCCCGGCTGTGTAAAACCATACATATGTGCTAATGTATTTGGGTTACTTAAGTCAAAAGCTAGGACACATTATATACAATAAGATTAAGAACCCAGGTCTTTATATAGGGCCCCCCCCCTAATCTGTGCAAAGTATATGGTTGAATTTGCCTTAACCGTCTTGCTGACAGGGCATTGCAATGGAAAATAAGAGGACAATTGCATAACAGAATAATTAGAATACTGTCAAATATGATATTCAGAATGACATAACAATAAAATAGAAAAGAAACAATAAAGAAACAAAAAAGAAACAAAAAACAAACTAAAAGCACCACAAGTCCCACCGTCCCAACATCTATCTAAGGATATACTATGACTAGGTATTGATGGGCGAAAATCAATGAAGTAATAACCCATCAAGGACTCCATCTAGCCCAAGTGTGATGTAACCAATTGGGCTAGAGGGAATTCTTATTGTTTAGTAGTTTTGTAAGTGGGGAATAAATTGTAGATATCTCTTATATGATTTTAATATGTGCTGCCAATCTTTCCAGGTCTCATTTGTGATTGAAAGCGCGAGATGGCTGTTCGTCTGATAGCCTGGAGATCCCAGCAAAGGTTACCTAGGCCCTCCACCCCTGCCAGATGGTTTTTTATCTGAGCCCAGCCCCTAGGGGCTGTGGCAGAGCTATTACACCATTCAGCAATCCTCTGCATAGAAACAGCTAGCTTATAAGAAGGAAGGTGAGGGATCCCCAAACCTCCCCTGTCTGGGGTCCTATATATTGTCTCTTTATTAATACGTGGTGGTCTACGCCCCCATATATAATTATTTATTATCTTCTGAAGAACTTCCAAATCTTTTGATATATTTTGCAGAGGCGCTGTTTGTAGTAGGTATAGGACTTTCGGTAGAAGGACCATTTTTGTCGCCTGGATTCGGCCCAGCCAAGAAATATTTTTCAGTGACCAGGAGGAGGTCAGGGATTGGAACTCATTAATTATGGCCCCGTAATTAAGTTTACGTGTGAGTTGTGGATCGGGTGATAGGAATATCCCTAAGTATTTTAAAACATTTGGTTGAACTTTCAGGGGACACTGGGATTTAATGGCTTCTAAAGACTGTGGAGTGATATTAACCGGGAGAAATTCAGATTTTAACATATTTACTAGAAAATTAGAGACTTCACCATAGTGTAAGAACTCGTTCATGACATGGGGTATGGATTTAAGTGGATCTGCAAGGGTTAATAACAGGTCGTCCGCGAACATTGCTATTTTATGTGCTCTGTCCCCTATCTCAATGCCTTGTATATTGGGATTTGCCCTAATCTTGGCGGCTAGTGGTTCTAGAGATAGTATGAATAAAAGAGGGGATAAAGGGCAACCTTGTCTGGACCCAATTCTAATGGCAAACATATCTGAAAGAGTCCCATTTACCCGCACCTGAGCAGACGGAGTTGTATATAGGGCCATGATTTTCTGTATGAAGAGAGGGGGAAAGTCAAACCGTCGTAGAGTCATGTCAAGGTATGTCCAGTCCAGTCTGTCAAATGCCTTTTCGGCGTCCGTGGAAAGGAATATGGCAGGGGAGTCAGTTTTTGATATATATTCAATTAGATTGAGGACTTTAACAGTGTTGTCCTTGGCTTCCCTGTTGGGTACAAACCTGTTTGATCTTGATGTATTAGTCGGGGCAGGATGTTATTTATTCGGGAGGCCAAGATTTTGGCGTAAAGTTTTAAGTCAACGTTAAGAAGGGATATCGGGCGGAAGTTGGCCGGTTTGTCTGGGATCTTGCCAGGTTTTTCTAATACTGAGATGTGAGCTTGTAACATGGAATCTGGGAAGGGGAACCCGTCGGAGATGGAATTGAAAAGAGTGGCTAGGTGGGGAGCTAGCAGCTTTGCAAATGTTTTATAGTATAGGCCCGAGAAGCCGTTTGGGCCTGGAGCTTTATTAAGTTTCAAGAGTCTAATGGCATCGAGTACCTCTGTGAGGGATATGGGCCTAGCCAGTGCCTCCTTTTGTTCTGAAGTCACCTGCGGCAGTTCTATTTGGTTTAGGTAGTTGAGGCATTTTTGTGAGTGGGATCTAACGTCTCTATTGGGGTATAGATTGTATAGCTTATGGTAAAATGTCTTAAATTCCGACGCAATAGTTAGTGTGTCTTCTGAATTTTGCCTGTCTTATCTTTAATTGAGTGGATATATGTGGATCTCTGCTTTTTCTTGAGTGCTCTGGCCAGCCAACGACCGGATTTGTTGCCCTCTCGGTAGAATGTCTGATTAAGGGATAGGAGTTGTTGTTGGGTGATTATCTGTAGGGCCTTATTGAATTGGTTCCTTTTAATATTCAAGGTTTCAAGAATGTGGGTGTCTGTAGGGGAGAGTTTGTGTTGGAGATCTAATTCTGATATTTCTCTGGCTAGCCTCCCATGTTCCAGTCTCTGGTGTTTGAGTAAGTGGGCTTTCATTTTAAGCAATTCCCTCTAATGGTGCATTTGTGTGCTTCCCAAAGGGTCTTGATATGTATGTCAGGGGTGTATTAGATGAGAAATATGCTTTTATTTGCTTGGACAATTCTTTAATTCTTTTTTTCCCCTGGAGGAGGGATTCATCTAACCTCCACTGGTAGGCTCTCAGAGGAGCGGAGGGCCATGTTAGTTTACAAGAGACTAAGGAGTGATCCGACCAGGTCGAGTGTATAATCTTTGCCTCCATTAGATAAGAGAGTACTAGATGGTCTACAAAAACATAGTCTAATCGAGAGTAGCATTTCCTGGGGTTAGAGAAAAATGTGAAATCCTTTTTTTGTTCATTTAAGTATCTCCATGAGTCATGTAGTGTCCTAGGAGTTTGAGGTTTTGCCAAATAGATTTTAAATGTGGGGTTTTTAATCTAGTGTCTGGATTGGTACAGTCGACCCTAGGGTCCAGAGGAACATTTAAATCACCCGCCATTACTAAGGGGCCTGTGTGTTTTTCTAGAATGGAGTTAGTGATTGTCCTAATAAAGCTATGTTGGTTTCTATTAGGAGCATAGAAATTAACCAAGGTGATGGGTTTACCATACAGAAGGCCTGAGAGGAATAGAAATCTCCCTCGTTGTCTTTTTCTATGTGGTTTTTTTTGAATGGGATAGATTTATGTATTAGTATGCTTACTCCGTTGACCTTTTTTGAGGAGTGTGCTGTGAAAGTGCTGGGGGTAGTGTGATGAGATGAATATAGTGACATGTTTAGTCTTATAGTGTGTCTCCTGGAGCATGATAATATGACCCCCTTCCTATGTAAATCCAGGATAGCTACCCTTCGCTTTTTCGGGCAGTTTAACCCTTTAGCATTCTGAGTGATTATATTCAATACCTGTGCTGGAGGTTGAGCCCTATTTGCCATTGTTAAGCAACCCTCCCTCCCAGCTACCATCTAGATTACCTGATTGTATAACATACATTCTGAACATCTGGTCCTGTAAGAACAATGAGACAAGTGGTGTACCTGAAAAAAGAAAATGTAAACAAAAACATATAAAACGTATAAACTCTACCCTCAAAAAGAGAGGGAAAAGCCATTCCAACATTCATTATGTTAGAAATTAGGATTTAACCTAACTGGCTAAGAACAGTATAACAACCAAAGCATAAGATTAAATTAAGTAAATACAAACATTTAACATAATAATTTCAGTGTCTATAGCATGCAGCTATGACCCATGAGGGCACTAATTGACCTCTCATAGTTACCCATCTTGAAGAGCTTTGAGTCCGTGTAACAAAGATGACCCAAATGTCAAATACATTAAGATTTCCCACCAAAACACTTAAAGAGTGGTTATCTTAACAAGCATGTTCTCTTCAGCCTTTTTCAGAAACCGTGGGAGAGCTATTAGGAAGATTTCTTCTTGTCCTCTTCTTCTGGACCTGCAGCCATTCTTTCCTCTGAGGAAGGGGGAGGTTGTCTAGTCGGGGAGTCTGGCTATGAGGGTCGTTTTGGTTGCCATCCCCTTCAGGTAGTGGAATGTCCAATTCTTTACATATATTGGGGAAATCTTGAGGTGAAGTGCAGACAAGACGTCTGCTTTTCCAACTGATTATTAGCTGGAATGGAAACCCCCACTTATACGGGATATTCCGTTGTCGCAGGGCCATGGTCAGGGTTTAAGTTCTCTTCGTTTGGCTAGAGTTCTTTGAGACAAATCAGCATAGAACTGGAGGTCTGCATTTTCAAATTTAACCGGTTGTTGTTCCCTCGCAAGTTTCATGATATCTTCTTTAATTTGGTAATTTGTGATGCGAATTATAACATCCCTAGGGGGCTGTGAATCTGTCGGCTTAGGGCGAAGTGCTCTGTGGGCTCTATCAATGTCTATTTTGATCGGTGTCTCTTCTTTTTTAAGAAAGTTGAACAGGTCTTGGAGGTATTGATACAGATCCGGGGAGTTGATGTTCTCCGGGATGCCCCTGATTCTGGTATTCTGCCTCCTAGATCTATTTTCAGCATCATCAACTTTCTCTTCCAAATCTTGGAGTGCAGAATGTTGCTCAGTGATGATTTTGTGAAGGTCTGTTATTGTGGAGGACTGTGAGTCTTGTGTATTTTCCACCACTTCTATCCTGTGGCCCAAGTCAGAAATTTCCTTCTTTAAATCGTTAAGCTCCTCTTTAATGCAGTCCTTAACTTGTGCCACTAAGTTAAGGAAGTCTTTCTTTGACGGGAGTGCTTCTAGTAAGGCTTTGGGGATTGTGATGGTGTCTATTGTGTCCTCATGCTCAGATTCTGACGAGGATGTTGCCTCTGTAAAGTCCTGTGCCTCTGCTGCAGCCATAGCTGTGGATTTGGCTTCCAGAGTTTTAAAGAAATTATTAACAGAGGGAGTCTTGTGGCTCTTTTGTTTAGCAATATTTCCCCTTTTGGGTTGTCTTTTTGGCAACATGGTTGTAGGCAATACACACAGTTTATCTGCAGGACACTCAGTACACTATGCATATTATTTAATGTTTGAGTAATCTTCTTTTAAGGAGTACTACTGAATATTAAAGTGAAAGGCAATTAGTAGCAGTGCTTTGTGGATCGATTTTAACCCCAGTTGTGCATCAAAAATACAGTCTCCTATGTAGCTATGAGTTGCATGCGTATGCTAAGTGACATGTTCAGCTCTGCATGGTTGCGTTATGTAAAGGAAGATCTTCTTGGCCTCAATATTACCCCTTCCGTATGTTCTATGAATATCTTTACCCCTGCAGATACGGTAATATAGGATCCATTACAAAGTATGTGTAAGAAGCGTGCTTAAGACTTTGTGGCTTTTAAGCTGCTTTTATGCTTTCTGCAGCCTTCTGTTATCGTGTTGCCACGTGGGTGTCATTAGATTCAGGCGCAACAAGCATAAACGGCAGAGCGAAATAGTTCCTTATCAATAGTCAGTTTCAACAGGAGTGTTCCTCACCTGGTGATTAGTGATGTCGCGAACCTAAAATTTTCGGTTCGCGAACCGCGGACTCGAACTTCCGGTATTGTTCGCGAACGCGCGAACCGCGCGAACCGTCATTGAATTCAATAGGCAGGCGAACTTTAAAACCTACAAGGACTCTTTCTGGCCACAATAGTGATGGAAAAGTTGTTTCAAGGGTCCTAACACCTGGACTGTTGCATGCTGGAGGGGGATCCCTGGCAAAACTCCCATGGAAAATTACATAGTTGATGCAGAGTCTGCTTTTAAGCCATAATGGGTCTAAATCAACTAACACTCCCAAAGTGGCTGTCTCAAAACATCCCGGACAGAAGATAGATTGATAGTGATAGATAGGATAGATAGATATACATAGATTGATAGTTAGATAGAATTGATAGAAGAGAAATAGATAGATTTGTTAGATATATAATTACCCTAATAAATTCTAATAATCAAACATGCGTTCTTGGACCCAACTAGCTTGTGTCAATTAGTACTTTTCTTAGCACTTTAATCCCTGTTCCCCCCCCCTATCGTGGGAGTTCTATATGGCCTGCCAGATTACCCTGAAAAATTATAATAATAAGACATGTGGTCTGCTACCTCTTTTAACGAGGTTGTGTTTTAAGTACTACCATTCTTAGCACTTTAATCTCTGTAACTCCCCCTATTTGGTGAGGTCTATACGGCCTGGATGATTACCCATACAAAATATAATAATAAGACATCTGCTCTTGGTCTGCGACCCATGGTAACTATGTTGTGTTAATTAGTAATGTCCTTCGCATTTTAATAGCTGTTACTCATACTCACCCTATCGGTGGAGGTCTATATGGCCTGCATGATTACCCTTACAAAAATAACAACCAAACATATGTTCTGGGACCCATGGTAAGTAGGTTGTGTTATGTAGTACTGTTCTTTGCATTTTCATACTGTTACAACACCAAATGGTGGCAGGTCTATCTGTCCTTCATGATTAGCTGCACCCAAACCCAAAAAAAGCCAAGTGGTCTTAGACTAACACCCATGGCTAACTCTGTTGTTTCAATTAGTACTATTCTTAGCACTTTCATCCCTGTTACGGGCGGTCTACATGGCCATCATGATTAGCCGAACAAAATACTACAATCCAACCTTTGCTCAGTCTTCATAGGCCCTTCATTGTCTGTATTTTGATAGTACAGTTCTTATTATTTTTATAGCTGATACAACACCGAATGTTGTCAGCTCTATATGGCCTGCATGATTAGCTGCACCCAATACAAAAATAAATCCAAGCGGTCTTGGATTAACACCCATGGCTAACTCTGTTGTTTCAAGTAGTACTATTCTTAGCACTTTCATCTCATCATCCCTGTTACTTCCAGGACTCTCGGTGGTGGTGGTCTACATGGCCATCATGATTAGCCTAACCAAATACTACAATCCAACCTTGGCTCAGTCTTCCTAAGGCCCTTCATTGGCTGTATTTTGCTAGTACTGTTCTTATTACTATGGTGGTCTACATGGCCATCATGATTAGCCTAACCAAATACTACAATCCAACCTTGGCTCAGTCTTCCTAAGGCCCTTCATTGGCTGTATTTTGGTAGTACTGTTCTTATTAGTTTAATAGCTGATACGACACCGAATGTTGTCAGCTCTATATGGCCTGCATGAATAGCTGCACCCAAAACCAAAAAAAAGCCAAGCGGTTTTGCACTAGCACCCATGGCTAACTCTGTTGTTTCAAGTTCTACTATTCTTAGCTCTTTCATCTCATCATCCCTGTTACTTCCAGGACTCTCGGTGGTGGTGGTCTACATGGCCATCATGATTAGCCTAACCAAATACTACAATCCAACCTTGGCCCAGTCTTCCTAAGGCCCTTCATTGGCTGTATTTTGGTAGTACTGTTCTTATTAGTTTAATAGCTGATACGACACCGAATAATGTCAGCTCTATATGGCCTGCAGGAATAGCCGCACCCAAAGCCAAAAAAAAAGCCAAGCGGTTTTGCACTAACACCCATGGCTAACTCTGTTGTTTCAAGTTCTACTATTCTTAGCTCTTTCATCTCATCATCCCTGTTACTTCCAGGACTCTCGGTGGTGGTGGTCTACATGGCCATCATGATTAGCCTAACCAAATACTACAATCCAACCTTGGCTCAGTCTTCCTAAGGCCCTTCATTGGCTGTATTTTGGTAGTACTGTCATCCTTTTGAATAAAAGATTACAGTAAAGGCATTGATTTTAGAAACCACAGATCATTATTTGCAACCGTGAATTTAGAAAAAAAAATTGATTACACAGCCGTGACACTTATTTATGCTCAGGCCTTTTTAATACGAGGGTCCCGGAGGCTCAACCGAAACAACAGCATGAAAGAGGAGATATGTCATACTTTTGAATAAAAGATTACAGGAAAGGCATTGATTTTAGAAACCCACAGATCATTATTTGCAACCGTGAAATTAGAAAAAAAAATTGATTACACACCCGTGACACTTATTTATGCTCAGGCCTTTTTAATACGATGGTCCCGGAGCCTCAACCGAAACAACAGCATGAAAGAGGAGATATGTCATACTTTTGAATAAAAGATTACAGGAAAGGCATTGATTTTAGAAACCCACAGATCATTTATATGACCCGTGTAATAGAAAAAAACATTCATTAGACACCGGTTACACTTATTTATCCTCAGGCCTTGTTAATACGAGGGTACCGGAGCCGCAACTGAAACAACAGCATGAAAGAGGACATATGTCAATCTTTTTGAATTATAGATTACAGGAAAGGCATTGATTTTAGAAACACTGAGATAATTACTTGCAACCGGGAAATAAAAAAAAAAATTGAACAGACACCCAGTACACTTTATTATCCATAGGCCTTTTCAGCAGAGGCTCCAGGACCCTCAACAAAAACAAGAGCAGGGAGCTGGGCATAGGAGTACAATGGAGTGTGACAATAATAATCTGAAAGTGAAGATTGCATAGTTGTGGCATTTTAATTTTGTTATCGTGGGAACTTAGTACTTGCAATGACCTTGCTCTGGTGAATCCATATCGCAAATGTGTTATTTAAGGCACTGTTTGTCTATTTTTTTTAATATCAGCATTTGTTAAATGAAGCTCAATTTAGGCTGGTGAGAAACGACCTTTCTTCTGGCTGTTTGCAAATGTTGTGGCTCTGGACAAACATGTGAATAAGGGGCCATCAGCCATATTCTGCACGCAACCCCTTTGATGATTGACGATAAACATGTGTCACCTGCAAGCAGAGCTCATTACTTCTGTCTAAATCATCTTCCTGGTATGGACAGGCCACTGTTTCCCACAGCAAGTACGAATTTTGAAATACAAGATTGTCTTGAGTATGGTAGGAAACCAAAGTTTATTTAATTCAGTACTATCTATCACCACAAAAAATGAACTTCTTGAAGCAACAAAAATGCCAGCAATTTCATGTGCTTATGGATGACAAGAACGTCATGTCCTTTGGTGCACAGAGATGGAGACGATTTTTGCCCTCCCTGTACACTACCCAGATGTCTCAAACATCACCAGAAACACAATACAGCCACTCTTGTGAAGTTCCTGGTGTTCCGGTAGCCATCTCTTTGCGCTCCTAAAGGAATACTTTATCAGTGTTTTTGTATACATCCGACAACAGCTTCGGAGACTGTGGTGATGCACATGTTATTTACTTTTGTTCCAGCTGTGGCAATATCAATTGGCATGAAAAAGTTAAGATTTGTGGGTTGGGGAGCCTATAGCTGTTAAGGTAGGACGTGTTTTGAGGAGCTCCAGGTCTTACAAGTTACTTTGGAGTTAGTTTTCAACCTTAATTTAATTTTCTTTTTGGGATTCATAGTCACACTTTCTGAGGCTATCCAAGAGGAGCCCGGTAAAAGCAGTAGTAGTCACCCATAATATCAACGGGTACGGAGACCTGTTTTTTGCGTTTCCAATATTGCGCCGTACCCCAAACTAATCCTGAATAAAAAAAAAAAATTAAAATTTGGACTAGTGATGCACATTTTATGCACGCTGTGGCAATTGCAATTTGCAATAAAAATAATCTGCTAACAACAACCACTACCTACGACCACACCTGACTCCTGAAGTCATGCTTCAGTTATTAAGTCAAGTTAAATTAATTTTTTTTTCTTTATTATGCGCAGCAGAGGCTCCAGGACCCTTGACAAAACCAGCAGCAGGAAAGAGGACATATGGCATCCTTTTGAAAAAAATGATAATAGGAAAGGCATTGATTTTAGAAACACAGAGATCATTAGTTGCAACAGTGAAATCACAAAAAACTTCGATTATACACCAAGTACACTTATTTATCCTTAGGCCTTTTTAGCAGAGGCTCCAGGACCCTCCACAAAACCAGCAGCATGAAAGAGGACATATGGCATCCTTTAGAAAATTAGATTACATTAAAGGCATTGATTTTAGTAACACAGAGATCATTAGTTGCAACCGTGAAATCACAAAAAACTTTGATTATACACCAAGTACACTTATTTATCCTTAGGCCTTTTTAGAAGAGTGTCCCGGAGCCTCAACAGAAAGAACAGCATGAAAGAGGACATATGGCATCCTTTTGAATAATAGATTACAGGAAAGGCATTGATTTTAGAAAGACAGAAAAAAATTGTTACAAACGGGAAATCTAAAAAAACATTGCATAGACACCCAGTACACTTCTTTATCCTTCGGCCTTTTGAGCAGAGGCTCCAGGACAATCAACAAAACCAGCAGTAGGAAAGAGGACATATGGCATCCTTTGTGAAAAAAAGATTATAGGAAAGGCATTGATTTTAGAAACCCGGGGATAATTTGTTGCAACCGTGAATTTGAATTAAAAAAAAGATTGGATGGACACCAGGTACAATTCTTTATCCATAATGCCTTTTTATAAGAGGGTCCAGGACCCTCAAACAAAAAACCAGCAGGAAAGAGGACATATGGCATACTTTTGAACAATACAGTAAGAGTACAGGAAAGGCATTGATTTTAGAAACCCATAGATAATTTTTTGCAAATGTAAATTTGAATAAAAAAAATAATTCGATGGACACCCAGTACACCACTTTCTCCTTAGGCCTTTTTATAAGAGGGTCCTGGACCCTCAAAAAAAACACCAGCAGGAAAGAGGACATATGGCATACTTTTGAAAATTAGATTACAGGAAAGGCATTGATGTTAGAAACACAGAGATCAGTTATATGACCCGGGAAATAGAAAAAAAACATTGATTGGACACCCAGTACACTTCTTTATCCTTAGGCCTTTTTAAAAGAGTGTCCCGGAGCCTCAACAGAAAGAACAGCATGAAAGAGGACATATGGCATCCTTTTGAAAAATAGATTACAGGAAAGGCATTGATTTTTGAAAGACAGAAAAAATAAGTTACAACTGTTAAATCTAAAAAAAACATTGAATAGACACCCAGTACACTTCTTTATCCTTCGGCCTTTTTAGCAGAGGCTCCAGGACACTCAACAAAACCAGCAGTAGGAAAGAGGACATATGGCATCCTTTGTGAAAAAAAGATTATAGGAAAGGCATTGATTTTAGAAATCCGGGGATAATTTGTTGCAACCGTGAATTTGAATTAAAAAAAAAGATTGGATGGACACCAGGTACAATTCTTTATCCATAATGCCTTTTTATAAGAGGGTCCAGGACCCTCAAACAAAAAACCAGCAGGAAAGAGGACATATGGCATACTTTTGAACAATAGAGTACAGGAAAGGCATAGATTTTAGAAACCCATAAAAAAAATGTAAAATGTAAATTTGAATAAAAAAAATGATTCGATGGACAGCCAGTACACCTCTTTCTCCTTAGGCCTTTTTATAAGAGGGTCCTGGACCCTCAAAAAAAACACCAGCAGGAAAGAGGACGTATGGCATCCTTTTGAACAATAGAGTACAGGTACAGCATTGATTTTACAAACCCAGAGATCATTTTGGTCAATTGTTAAATAGAAAAATAAAAATGAGTGGCCAACCAGTACACCTCTTTCTCCTTAGGCCTTTTTATAAGATGGTCCTGGACACTCAAAAAAAACACCAGCAGGAAAGAGGACGTATGGCATCATTTTGAACAATAGAGTACAGGTACGGCATTGATTTTACAAAACCAGAGATAATTTAGGTCAAATGAGAAATAGAAAATAAAAATGAGTGGACACCCAGTACACCTCTTTCACCTTAGGCCTTTTTATAAGAGTGTCCAGGACCTGCAAACAAAATGCCAGCAGGAAAGAGAACATATGGCATACTTTGGAACAATAGAGTACTGGTACGGCATTGATTTGTGAAACCCACAGATAATTGTTTGTAAAAGTGAAATAGCACCAAAAACCATGCTTGGACTCCCACTCCAGGTCGTTCACCTTCAGCTTTTTTATAAGAGGGTCCAGCACCCTCAACAGAAACAACTGCAGGAAACACCACCACATATGCCATCCTTTTGCACAAGCGAGTACAGGTATGGCATCCATTTTAGAAACCCAAAGATAATTGAGAGGAACCAGTTACATTTTTATAAAAACTGGATGGGGCAACCATTACTACAGGTCGTTCTCCTTCAGCCTTTTTATATTATGGGCCACGACCCGCAACAGGCACAACAGCATGAAAAAAAACATATGCCACCCTTTTGCACAATAGAGTACAGGTATGTCATAGATGGAACACGGAGATAATTTAGATCAACCAAGAGACAGATAAAGATGCTTGGTCGGTCCTACTCTTTCAAATTTGTTGCATTTTGCATTCAATTGAATGGTCCACCGGATATGAGTGTGTGTAAAGTTGTACAATTCGTAACAGTTTAATCACTAGTATTATGTGCCTTATTTTTTTTATTTGAGTTTTGTACCCACAGAGATGCAGCCGAGGCCAGAAAAATTAGGAATGTACAAATGACTGAAACATTGGGGTATTGTTGGAGCAACTGCTGTAGCAGCGGCCAGAAAAATCGATGTTTGTAAAACATTTATAAAGTGCCCTAAAAGCTTGTGGCTTGAACACTAGTTGTTGGCGGATAAGTCAAGCAAGTCCTCCGTCTTTATAACCAAAAAAAAAAGGCCAGCCTGTGTACCAGTTGTAGCCCAAGGCAGCTCATCATCATCAGTAGTTTTTTTATTCAAATGTATCGCCCAATGTCAGTCCCTTCGGGATCCAGCCCTCATTCATTTTTATAAAAGTGAGATAGTCAAGGCTTTTTTTACCTAGGCGACTTCTCTTCTCAGTGACAAAACCTCCTGCTGCACTAAAAGTCCTTTCGGACAGGACACTTGAAGCGGGGCAGGCCAGAAGTTCCATTGCAAATTGGGATAGCTCAGGCCACAAGTCCAGCCTGCACACCCAGTAGTCAAGGGGTCCATCGCTCCTGAGAGTGTCGAGATCCGCAGTTAAAGCTAGGTAGTCTGCTACCTGTCGGTTGAGTCTTTCTCTAAGGCTGGATCCCGAAAGGCTCTGATGGTGCATGGGAGTTAAAAAGGTACGCATGTCCACCATCAACAAGACGTCAGGAAAGCGCCCGGTCCTTGCCGCCGTGGTCGTGGGAGGAGGAGGATTAATTTCATCTCTTCCCCTGTTACATTCCCGTGGTGCTGTGACATCACCCTTATATGCTGTATAAAGCATAGTTTTTAATTTATTATGAAAATGCTCCATCCTTTCCGACTTGCGGGAATTTGGTAACATTTCAGGCACTTTATGCTTATACCGGGGGTCGAGGAGCGTGGACACCCAGTACAGGTCGTTCTCCTTCAGCTTTTTTATACGAGGGTCCCTCAACAGGCACGACAGCATGAAAGAACCCATTTGAACAAGGTTGGATGCTGAGCTAATCATGTCGCGTTCCTCCTCCTCACTGATGGTATCTTCTTCCCCCCAGCCACGTACAACACCACGGGTACCAGAGAGGTGACAACAACTAGCACCCTGGGATGACTGTTGTGCTCCTCCTCATCCTCCCCAAAGCCAAATTCCTCCTCTGACTCCTCTTCCTCACAATCCTCTTCCTGCGTTGCCGCAGGTCCAGCAAGCAATGCTGATTCGGCTGTTTGTGGGGGTGATGGACACCACAACTCTTCCTCTTCCTCTTCACGCTCATCTACTGCCTGATCCAGCACTCTTCGCAGGGCACGCTCCAGGAAGAAAACAAATGGTATGATGTCGCTGATGGTGCCTTCAGTGCGACTGACAAGGTTTGTCACCTCCTCAAAAGGACACATGAGCCTACAGGCATTGCGCATGACCGTCCAGTAATATCCCCAGCTCCCCAGAGGCTGTCCTAGCACCCCGGTCATACAAATACTCATTAACAGCTTTTTCTTGTTAGAGCAGGCGGTCAAACATTAGGAGTGTTGAATTCCACCGTGTCGGGCTGTCGCAAATCAAGCGCCTCACTGGCAGGTTGTTTCGACGCTCGATATCAGACAAGTGCGCCATGGCCGTGTAGGAACACCTGAAATGGCCACACACCTTCCTGGCCTGCTTCAGGACATCCTGTAAGCCTGGGTACTTATGGACAAATCGTTGTACAATCAGATTACACACATGTGCCATGCACGGCACATGTGTCAACTTGCCCAATTTCAATGCCGCCACCAAATTACTTCCATTGTCAGAAACAACCTTGCCAATCTCCAGTTGGTGCGGAGTCAGCCACTGATCCACCTGTGCGTTCAGGGCGGTCAGGAGTGCTGGTGCGGTGTGACTCTCCGCTTTCAGGCAAGTCAACCCCAAGACGGCGTGACACTGCCGTACCCGGGATGTAGCATAGTACCTGGGGAGCTGGGGGGTGCCATAGATGTGGAGCAAGACGCAGAAGTTGAAGAGGACTCAGTCGAGGAAGAGGTTATGGAAGAGGATGGAGTAGGAGGAGTAGAGGAGGTAGCAGCAGGCCTGCCTGCAAGTCGTGGCGGTGTCACCAACTCTTCTGCAGAGCCACGCATTCCATGCTTGTCAGAAGTCAGCAGGTTTACCCAATGCGCAGTGTAGGTGATATACCTGCCCTGACCATGCTTTGCAGACCAGCTATCCGTGGTCATATGGACCCTTGCCCCAACGCTGTGTGCCAGACATGCCATAACTTCCTTTCTCACAACAGAGTACAGGTTTGGGATTGCCTTTTGTGAAAAGAAATTTCTGCCAGGTACCTTCCAGTGCGGTGTCCCAATAGATACAAATTTTTTGAAAGCATCAGACTCCACCAGCTTGTATGGTAAAAGCTGGCGGGCTAAGAGTTCAGACAAGCCAGCTGTCAGACGCCGGGCAAGGGGGTGACTTTGAGAAATTGGCTTCTTACGCTCAAGCATGTCCTTGACAGACACCTGACTGTGGGCAGATGACCAGGAACTGCTACGTAAGAGAGACTGAGTGGAGGATGGTTGAGAGGGGGCAAGGAGGACAGCACTGGTTGACGTGGCTGAAGATGCTGGAGCAGGAGGAGGAGGGCGGCTTTCACTTTGTGTGCTGCTTCTACTCATGTGTTCTTCCCATCGGCCTTTGAGATGGGAGACCATGTGCCTTCACAAAGCAGTTATACCTAGGTGGCTGTTGGACTTCCCACGACTCAGTTTCTTTTGGCACAGGTTGCAAATGGCATCGCTGTTGTCAGAGGCAGACACACAAAAAAAATGCCACACTGCTGAGCTCTGCGATGACGGCATTCTATTGGTGGCAACAGCATGCTTTGATGGGCGTCGGCAGGCTGTCTGGCTGACCCCTGGTGACGATGCATGCTGTCTAACTGTGCCACTAGCTCCTTGAGACGACCTCCCCGTGCATCCAAATCGTCTCCTCCTCCTCCTCCTCCTCTCTGTCTCCCCATCTGAACTTTCCCCCTCTTCTTCTTCTCTTCTAGCAGGCACCCACATGACATCCACCGACACATCATCATCAACCGCTTCACTTGTATCTGAAACATCAAGAAAGGAAGCAGCAGCGGGTACAACATCACCATCATGATCACACCATACATCCATGTCGGTAATGCTGCCTGACTGAGACTGATCACTATTATCTACATCCTCTGTCAATGATGGTTGCGCATCACTCATTTCTTCAAAATGATGTGTCAATAACTCCTGTGACAGATCAAGTGAAGCGGCTGTGGTGCTAGTGTTGGTGGTGGCGACAGGAGGCGAAGTGTCAATGGTCACTTGAGACCTGCCCAAAGCACAGCTGGACTTAGATGGTGCGTCAAGGTTAGGAGGACTAGCAGCGGAAGCTGAAGAAGATTGGGTTTCCTGTGTTAGCCATTCAACTAGGTCCTCCTCAGAAGTTTTTGCATCCCCCCTGGCACCCGCGTCTGAACAATGTGCATATTTGTAGGGTCTAAAGGAATCACAGCACCACGACCACGGAACCTGCGGGGTGGCCTACCTCTGCCTGTCATTTTTTTTTAAATGGACACTAACAATACTATTACACCAATTGAGTGGTGGCACTGTGAAAGTGGGCACAGTATACGCTGTGAGACTGACAACAACAAAAAAGACAGATGTTTTAAAAATCACAAATTGTTAATTTTTTTAAATATTACTAGTACTGTGGCAACAAATATGATTGTTTGGCACTATTTGGCAAATGAGCCTGTCTGGCACACACGCTGGGAGAAAGGAAACTGCAATTCAATGGCACTAGGAGACTGAAGAATCACAGTCAAAACAGTTATGATTAACAAAAATTCCAATCCTGTTACAATAAATATGAGTGGTGGCACTAATTGGCTAGTTGGGACTGGCACACAGGCAGGCAGGCAGGAGGAAAATGCAATTCAAGGGCACTAGTAGACTGCAGATTGACAGTCATAACAGTGTTGATTGACAAATTTTGCAATACTGTTAAAAGAAATATGATTGCTAGCACTAATTGGATAGTTGGGCCTGGCACACAGGCTGGCAGGCAGTAGAAAAGTGCAATTCAATGGCACAAGCAAAATGAGGATTAAGATCAACCATCAAGATTTTTTTAATTTTAATTAGTAACTATACTGTGACAAAAAATTAGGATTGGTGTAAATAGTTGGCAAGACGGCCTGGCACAAAAGGATGGCAGGCAGGAGGGAGATGCAATTCAAGGACACTAGGAGACTGATTACTGACAGTCTAAAAGTGATGATTGACAATTTTTGCAATACTGTTAACAGAAATATGATTGCTGACAACAATTGGCTAGGTGGGGGCCTGGCTCACAGCAGGCTGCAAGGCAGGAGGAAAGTGCATTTCAATGGCACCAGCAAACTGACGATTCAAATCACAGCAACTATTACCAAAAATTTTAATTTTTAATTATTAGAATACTGTCACAACAAATATGATTGGTGTAAATATTTTTTAAGTAGGCCTGGCACACAGGCTTGGAAGGCTGTAGAAAAGTGCAATTCAAAGGCACGAGCAAACTGAGGGTTAAGATCATCAACAATAAAGATTTTTTTAATTATAATTAGTAACTATACTGTGACAAAAAATTAGGATTGGTGTAAATAGTTGGCAAGACGGCCTGGCACAAAAGGATAGCAGGCAGGAGGGAGATGCAATTCAAGGACACTAGGAGACTGATTACTGACAGTCTAAACAGTGATAATTGACAATTTTTGCAATACTGTTAACAGAAATATGATTGCTGACAACAATTGGCTAGGTGGGGGCCTGGCTCACAGCAGGCTGCAAGGCAGGAGGAAAGTGCGTTTCAATGGCATCAGCAAACTGACGATTCAGATCACAGCAACTATTACCAAAATTTTTAATTTTTAATTATTAGAATACTGTCACAACAAATATGATTGGTGTAAATATTTTTTAAGTAGGCCTGGCACACAGGCTTGGAAGGCTGTAGAAAACTGAATTCAAAGGCACGAGCAAACTGAGGGTTAAGATCATCAACAATAAAGATTTTTTTAATTATAATTAGTAACTATACTGTGACAAAAAATTAGGATTGGTGTAAATAGTTGGCAAGACGGCCTGGCACAAAAGGATGGCAGGCAGGAGGGAGATGCAATTCAAGGACACTAGGAGACTGATTACTGACAGTCTAAACAGTGATGATTGACAATTTTTGCAATACTGTTAACAGAAATATGATTGCTGACAACAATTGGCTAGGTGGGGGCCTGGCTCACATCAGGCTGCAAGGCAGGAGGAAAGTGCGTATCAATGGCACCAGCAAACTGACGATTCAAATCACAGCAACTATTACCAAAAATTTTAATTTTTAATTATTAGAATACTGTCACAACAAATATGATTGGTGTAAATATTTTTTAAGTAGGCCTGGCACACAGGCTTGGAAGGCTGTAGAAAAGTGCAATTCAAAGGCACGAGCAAACTGAGGGTTAAGATCAACACTAAAAAAATTTTTATTTAAATTAATAACTATACTGTCTGACTGTGACAACAATTATGATTGGTGTAAATAGTTGGCTAGACGGCCTGGCACAAAAGGCTGGCAGTGGCAGGCAGGAGGTAAATGAAATTCAATGGCCCTAGGAGACTGAATATTTGCAGTCCAAAAAATTATGTTTTTTTTTTTTTATTACTGTTACAAGAATTGTGATTGGTGCCACTAATTGGCTACTTGGGCCTGGCAGACAGGCTGGCAGATATGAGTCGTGGATGGTAGGTAGGGCAGTAATTTAACACAGTATGCTGTGTAAGTGACAAAAACACAGGACTGATAGAAAATTAAGTTACGATTACACTAGGCAAAATATTTTAAAATTTTAGATTTTAATATTAAAATTATGTTAAGAAGTGCAATGCACATATGACTCTATGAGTGGTCGCACTGGCTGGCTGCTACGTAGGGCAGCAATTAGAACAACAGTATGCTGTGTAAGTCAGATAGACAGTTAGACACAGGCCTGATAGAAAATCAATTAGATTACACTAGCATAATGATTTAAAGACTTTTTTTGGAAATTTTAGAAAAAAAGGTTTAAGCACATACATATGAGTCGTGGCTGATAGCCTTGGAAGGGCAGCTATTAAAAACAGTAGGCTATGTATGTCGGATACACACACGCCTGATAGAAAATACTATTAGATTACACTAGAAAAAATGATTGAAATTATTTTTTGGGGGGGGAAATTAAAAAAAGGTTAAACACATATGAGTCGTGGCTCATAGACTAGGGAGGGCAGCAAGTAAACACAGTAGGCTCTCTATGTCAGCCAAAACACACAGGCCGATAGAAAATTAGATTTGATTACACTAGCAAACAAATTTAAACTTTTTTTTTTATATTAAAATTAAGGTGAAAGAAAAATAGATATGAGTGCTGGGTGGCTGCCTGGCACAGACCAATTAACCAAAAGGACTGGAAAAAAAAAAGAGGGTATATTAATGCTGAGTGAGCCTGACAGACACAAGCATGATAGAAAATGTAATTAGATTACACTAGAAAAAATATTTTTTGTGTTTTTTTTTTAAATTAAAAATAATGTTATAAACGGATATTAACACTGCTGGCTGCTGCTGGCACAGAGCAATGAACCAGAGTATATGCTGTGTGACACTGGCCTGATAGGAAAATGAAAAAAAAATTACACTAGAAAAATAATTATATTTTTTGGGTTAGTTAAATTTAAACTAATGTTGTTAGGGAGATATCAGTGGTGGCAGTAGTCACAGCATATGCTGTGAGCCTTAAACACACAGCTGAAAGCTAGGCAAAGCTAATAAAAAAAAAAAAACGGCACGAAATTAGCCCTAAAAAGGGCTTTTTGGGGTGCTGTGCTTGTAGCAGAGATGAGTGGAGTCCTTCTGGACTGTAAATACACTAGCTAGCTATGTTTTTCCTATTAATGTCAGGAGCAAAAACACAACACGTCCTCTCATTAAAAAAGCAAGGTCGTTATGAGTCTAAAATGGCGGATTCCGAGTAGCTGGGAGTGTCTGTGAGGGAGTGTCTGATGTTGATTGGGCTCTAATGTGTCAGGCGGCTGTGACATAAAGGGGTCAAAGTTTCCACAATGATGACACATAGGGGTGGATCGAACATCGCCATGTGTTCGCCCACAAACGCGAACGCGAACAACCTATGTTCGCTGTGAACCGTTCGCGGGCGAACAGTTCAGGACATCACTACTGGTGATCTTCTGATAGTCCTTTAGTTAAGAGTTTTATGCTACGGCGTTAGCCCATAAAAATCTTAACTACTGACTTTTAAATGCGGTACCAGTCTTGACAGGAGAGGCTGTACCGCTCACTTTTTGGAAGACTTGTAATACCGGCATTATGCAAGACCCATTGAAAATATAGGATACGCAATTTACGTAAGTGGATTTGCGGTATTACTGAGTCTGGCCTAAAAAGTGAGCAGTACACCTGTCATTTCAAGACTCGTGATAACAGCGTTAGGAAAAAAGCAGCGTTGGGACCTCTCAACGCTGCTTTTTAAGGCTAACACAAGACTCGTAATCTCGCTGAATGTATTTTTATTAAAACCAATATTAAAAACCAATGGGTATGTACATTACCCAAAGTATTTTAAAAACAATATAGGAGACAGATTGCAACGCGTTTCTCAGCTATGCTAGCTGTTTCATCAGGCATCTGTCTACATCATGGAAGCTCTGGCTTTTAAATCTCTACTGCCCAATCCTATAATTAACTCAGCCCACTCCCTGATTAGGCAGGTGCAGTTAATAAACATAAAACCTCTCTCCTATATGTTCTTAGCATGATTAAGCTGTGAATGATATTAACATTGTAAACATTGTAAATTCATATGACTAATACATCCATAAAGCTAAGAAATCCTAACTCTTTCTTAGCTTTATGAATGTAAAGGAATTCAAAAATGCCTAGGACATGCATAAGGCTATCCTAAGAAAAAAGTAACATGTTATATGGGTAGACTTGATGAGCCTTTTTGGTTCTTATCTACCGTCAAATTCTATGGCCTAGATTTAGAGTTGGACCTCTTCAGCTCCCGCTTGGATGAAGACTTCAGCCAGATCATGGACATCTTCAGCCCCCCCGCTTGGGCTTGGATCAAGACATCGGAGGAGCTCTTCTGGATCGATCGGTGAACCTGGTATGTTGAAGATAAGGTAGGAAGATCTTCAGGGGCTTAGTGTTAGGTTAATTTAAGGGGGGTTTGGGTTAGATTAGGGGTATGTGGGTGGTGGGTTGTAATGTTGGGGGGGGGTATTGTATGTGTTTTTTTTACAGGCAAAAGAGCTGAATTCTTTGGGGCATGCCCCGCAAAGGGCCCTGTTCAGGGCTGGTAAGGTAAAAGAGCTTTGAACTTTTGTAATTTAGAATAGGGTAGGGCATTTTTTTATTTTGGGGGGCTTTGTAATTTCATTAGGGGGCTTAGAGTAGGTGTAATTAGTTTTAAATTGTTGTAATATTTTTCTAATGTTTGTAAATATTTTTTAATTTTTTGTATCTTAGTTCTTTTTTATTTTTTGTACTTTAGTTAGTTTATTTTATTGTAGTTATTTGTAGGTATTGTATTTAATTAATGTATATATAGTGTAGTGTTAGGTTTCATTGTAGGTAATTGTAGGTATTTTTATTTAATTAATTATTGATAGTGTAGTGTTAGGTTTAATTGTAACTTAGGTTAGGATTTATTTTACAGGTAATTTTGTAATTATTTTAACTATTTTAGCTATTAAATAGTTCTTAACTATTTAATAGCTATTGTACCTGGTTAAAATAAATACAAAGTTACCTGTAAAATAAATATAAATCCTAAAATAGCTATAATATAATTATAATTTATATTGTAGCTATATTAGGATTTATTTTACAGGTAAGTATTTAGCTTTAAATAGGAATAATTTATTTAATAAGAGTTAATTTATTTCGATAGATTTTAAATTATATTTAACTTAGGGGGGTGTTAGTGTTAGGGTTAGACTTAGCTTTAGGGGTTAATACATTTATTAGAATAGCGGTGAGCTCCAGTCGGCAGATTAGGGGTTAATGTTTGAAGTTTGGTGTTGGCAATGTTAGAGAGGGCAGATTAGGGGTTAATACTATTTATTATAGGGTTATTGAGGCGGGAGTGAGGCGGATTAGGGGTTAATAACTTTATTATAATAGCGGTGCGGTCCGCTCAGCAGATTAGGGGTTAATAAGTGTAGGCAGGTGGAGGCGACATTGTGGGGGGCAGATTAGGGGTTAATAAATATAATATAGGGGTCGGCGGTGTTAGGGGCAGCAGAATAGGGGTACATAGGGATAATGTAAGTAGCTGCGGTTTACGGAGCGGCAGATTAGGGGTTAAAAAAAATATGCAGGTGTCAGCGATAGCGGGGGCGGCAGAATAGGGGTTAATAAGTGTAAGGTTAGGGGTGTTTAGACTCGGGGTACATGTTACAGTGTTAGGTGCAGACGTAGGAAGTGTTTCCCCATAGCAAACAATGGGGCTGCGTTAGGAGCTGAACGCGGCTTTTTTGCAGGTGTTAGGTTTTTTTTCAGCTCAAACAGCCCCATTGTTTTCTATGGGGGAATCGTGCACGAGCACGTTTTTGAAGCTGGCCACGTTCGTAAGCACTGCTGGTATCGAGAGTTGAAGTTGCGGTAAATATGCTCTACGCTCCTTTTTTGGAGCCTAACGCAGCCATTCTGTGAACTCTAAATACCAGCGGTATTTAAAAGGTGCGGCCAGAAAAAAAGCCAGCGTAGCTAACGCACCCCTTTGGCCACAGAACTCTAAATCTAGGCGTATGTTTCTATGGCCTAGATTTAGAGTTGGGCGGTAGCCGTCAAAACCAGCGTTAGAGGCTCCTAATGCTGGTTTTTACCGCCCTCTGGTATTTGGAGTCAGTCATTAAAGGGTGAAACGCTCACTTTTCAGCCGCGACTTTTCCATACCGCAGATCCCCTTACGTCAATTGCGTATCCTATCTTTTCAATGGGATCTTTCTAACTCTGGTATTTAGAGTCGTGGCTGAAGTGAGCGTTAGAAATCTAACGACAAAACTCCAGCCGCAGAAAAAAGTCAGTAGTTAAGAGCTTTCTGTGCTAACGCCGGTTTATAAAGCTCTTAACTACTGTGCTCTAAAGTACACTAACACCCATAAACTACCTATGTACCCCTAAACCGAGGTCCCCCCACATCGCTGCCACTCGATTAAATTTTTTTAACCCCTAATCTGCCGACCGCCACCTACGTTATACTTATGTACCCCTAATCTGCTGCTCCTAACACCGCCGACCCCTATATTATATTTATTAACCCCTAACCTGCCCCCCACAACATCGCCGCCAGCTACCTACAATAATTAACCCCTAATCTGCCGACCGCCACCTACGTTATCCTTATGTACCCCTAATCTGCTGCCCCTAACCCCGCCGACCCCTATATTATATATATTAGCCCCTAATCTGCCCCCCTCAACGTCGCCTCCACCTGCCTACACTTATTAACCCCTAATCTGCAGAGCGGATCTCACCGCTACTATAATAAAGTTATTAACCCCTAATCCGCCTCACTCCCACCTCAATAACCCTATAATAAATAGTATTAACCCCTAATCTGCCCTCCCTAACATCGCCAACACCTAACTTCAATTATTAACCCCTAATCTGCCGACCAAATCTCGCCGCTACTGTAATAAATGGATTAACCCCTAAAGCTAAGTCTAACCCTAACCCTAACACCCCCCTAAGTTAAATATAATTTAAATCTAACGAAATAAATTAACTCTTATTAAATAAATTATTATTATAATTATATTATAGCTATTTTAGGATTTATATTTATTTTACAGGTAACTTTGTATTTATTTTAACCAGGTACAATAGCTAGTAAATAGTTAAGAACTATTTAATAGCTAAAATAGTTAAAATAATTACAAAATTACCTGTAAAATAAATCCTAACCTAAGTTACAATTAAACCTAACACTACACTATCAATAAAATAATTAAATTAAATACCTACAATTACCTACAATTAAACCTAACACTACACTATCAATAAATTAATTAAATACAATATCTACAAATAAATACAATGAAATAAACTAACTAAAGTACAAAAAATAAAAAGAACTAAGTTACAAAAAATAAAAAAATATTCACAAACATCAGAAAAATATTACAACAATTTTAAACTAATTACACCTACTCTAAGCCCCCTAATAAAATAACAAAGACCCCCAAAATAAAAAAATGCCCTACCCTATTCTAAATTACAAAAGTTCAAAGCTCTTTTACCTTACCAGCCCTGAACAGGGCCCTTTGCGGGGCATGCCCCAAAGAATTCAGCTCTTTTGCCTGTAAAAAAAACACATACAATACCCCCCCCAACATTACAACCCACCACCCACATACCCCTAATCTAACCCAAACCCCCCTTAAATAAACCTAACACTAAGCCCCTGAAGATCTTCCTACCTTATCTTCACCATACCAGGTTCACCGATCGATCCAGAAGAGCTCCTCCGATGTCTTGATCCAAGCCCAAGTGGGGGGCTGAAGATGTCCATGATCCGGCTGAAGTCTTCATCCAAGCAGGAGCTGAAGAGGTCCATGATCCGGCTGAAGTCTTCTATCAACGGTATCTTCAATCTTCTTTCTTCCGGATCCATGTTCATCCCGCCGACGCGGAACATCCATCTTCACCGACGACTTCCCGACGAATGACGGTTCCTTTAAGGGACGTCATCCAAGATGGCGTCCCTCGAATTCCGATTGGCTGATAGGATTCTATCAGCCAATCGGAATTAAGGTAGGAAAATTCTGATTGGCTGATGGAATCAGCCAATCAGAATCAAGTTCAATCCGATTGCTGATCCGATCAGCCAATCAGATTGAGCTCGCATTCTAATGGCTGATCGGAACAGCCAATAGAATGCGAGCTCAATCTGATTGGCTGATTGAATCAGCCAATCCGATTGAACTTGATTCTGATTGGCTGATTCCATCAGCCAATCAGAATTTTCCTACCTTAATTCCGATTGGCTGATAGAATCCTATCAGCCAATCGGAATTCGAGGGACGCCATCTTGGATGACGTCCCTTATAGGAACCGTCATTCGTCGGGAAGTCGTCGGTGAAGATGGATGTTCCGCATCAGCGGGATGAACATGGATCCGGAAGAAAGAAGATTGAAGATGCCATTGATAGAAGACTTCAGCTCCCGCTTGGATGAAGACTTCAGCCGGATCATGGACATCTTCAGCCCCCCGCTTGGGCTTGGATCAAGACATCGGAGGAGCTCTTCTGGATCGATCGGTGAACCTGGTATGGTGAAGATAAGGTAGGAAGATCTTCAGGGGCTTAGTGTTAGGTTTATTTAAGGGGGGTTTGGGTTAGATTAGGGGTATGTGGGTTGTAATGTTGGGGGGGGTATTGTATGTGTTTTTTTTACAGGCAAAAGAGCTGAATTCTTTGGGGCATGCCCCGCAAAGGGTCCTGTTCAGGGCTGGTAAAGTAAAAGAGCTTTGAACTTTTGTAAAATTAGAATAGGGTAGGGCATTTTTTTATTTTGGGGGGCTTTGTAATTTCATTAGGGGGCTTAGAGTAGGTGTAATTAGTTTAAAATTATTGTAATATTTTTCTAATGTTTGTAAATATTTTTTTATTTTTGTAACTTAGTTCTTTTTTATTTTTGTACTTTAGTTAGTTTATTTAATTGTAGTTATTTGTAGGTATTGTATTTAATTAATGTATTGATAGTGTAGTGTTAGGTTTAATTGTAGGTAATTGTAGGTATTTTATTTAATTAATTTATTGATAGTGTAGTGTTAGGTTTAATTGTAACTTAGGTTAGGATTTATTTTACAGGTAATTTTGTAATTATTTTAACTATTTTAGCTATTAAATAGTTCTTAACTATTTAATAGCTATTGTACCTGGTTAAAAAAAAATACAAAGTTACCTGTAAAATAAATATAAATCCTAAAATAGCTATAATAT
Source organism: Bombina bombina (assembly GCF_027579735.1). NCBI lineage: Eukaryota > Metazoa > Chordata > Amphibia > Anura > Bombinatoridae > Bombina > Bombina bombina. Next base: position 1,297,830,828 of record NC_069499.1, on the reverse strand, counting down.
AATTATAATTTATATTGTAGCTATATTAGGATTTATTTTACAGGTAAGTATTTAGCGTTAAATAGGAATAATTTATTTAATAAGAGTTAATTTATTTTGTTAGATTTAAATTATATTTAACTTAGGGGGGGTGTTAGTGTTAGGGTTAGACATAGCTTTAAGGGTTAATACATTTATTAGAATAGTGGTGAGCTCCAGTCGGCAGATTAGGGGTTAATGTTTGAAGTTTGGTGTCGGCGATGTTAGGGAGGGCAGATTAGGGGTTAATACTATTTATTATAGGGTTATTGAGGTGGGAGTGAGGCGGATTATGGGTTAATAACTTTATTATAATAGCGGTGCAGTCCGCTCGGCAGATTAGGGGTTAATAAGTGTAGGCAGGTGGAGGCGACGTTGTGGGGGGCAGATTAGGGGTTAATAAATATAATATAGGTGTCAGCGATAGCGGGGGCGGCAGAATAGGGGTTAATAAGTGTAAGATTAGGGGTGTTTAGACTCGGGGTACATGTTAGAGTGTTAGGTGCAGACGTAGGAAGTGTTTCCCCATAGCAAACAATGGGGCTGCGTTAGGAGCTGAACGCGGCTTTTTTGCAGGTGTTAGGTTTTTTTCAGCTCAAACAGCCCCATTGTTTTCTATGGGGGAATCGTGCACGAGCACGTTTTTGAAGCTGGCCGCGTCCGTAAGCACCGCTGGTATCGAGAGTTGAAGTTGCGGTAAATATGCTCTATTCTCCTTTTTTGGAGCCTAACGCAGCCATTCTGTGAACTCTAAATACCAGCGGTATTTAAAAGATGCGGCCAGAAAAAAGCCAGCGTAGCTAACGCACCCCTTTGGCCGCAGAACTCTAAATCTAGGCGTTTGTTTCTATGTGAGCTCAATGTTACCTATATGAAACACATGAGCTAATGCCCTCTAGTGATGAAAAACGGACAAAATGCATTCAGATTAGAGGCTAAGAAATTAGTATATGAGCCTACCTAGGTTTAGCTTTCAACTAAGAATACCAAAAGAAAAAAGAAAAACTGGTGATAAAAGCAAATTGGAAAGTTGTTTAAAATGACATGCCCTATTTGAATCATGAAAGTTTATTTTGGACTTAACTGTCCCTTTAAAGCCTAATTATGAAAAGTCTCAGGTTTAAAATAGTCATTTATTTCTTACCATCTTAGACTAGAATTAGGTTTTTAGTTTCTGACAATGGGCTAGATTACAAGTGGAGCTATCCTTAGCATGACCCTGCAATAAGACCTACCTGATCCCTTTCAGCAGTAAGTCATCCTTAAAGGGACAGTATACACCAATGGTCATATAGCTTGCTTGTAATAGACACTACTATAAAGAAGAATATACACAAATAATGATCTAGAAATCCAGTATTAAACATTTTAAAAATGTACTTTAAAGCTCCCAGTTTAGCACTGTTGATGAAGTTAGACTGGGACAATCACTGAAAGAGGCTGAGAAAGCAAGACGAGCAGACCTTCCCCCCTTCCCTGCATATGAAACACCCATTACACAAACAGGAGCAAGTAGGAGTCTGTAGACTTGGGTCTGCATCTGATACTTTGGGGCTTGGTTAGGAGTCTGAAGATCAGCATAATGTTTTTAAAAAGGAAGCAAAACTATACATTGTTACAGATGGGCTATATAAATGGATCATCTACAAAACATGTATGCAAAGAAAAATCTAGTGTACAGTGTCTCTTTAAGCATATTTCTCCATAATACAAAACCAGCAAACTGCATCACATCCTACAAACATCCTAATATCATCAGACTACTTCACCAAAAAGAGATCACAAATCCACACCTGGAAACCCTAGAAACTAGTTACACAAAAAATAAAGTGATACACCAAGAATACAAGGAGCTTGTGTAGTTTCCTTGGCTTTTTGTAGAATCAACCTCCACACCCTATTCTTAAGACAGTTCACCCTACTGTCACTACAGCTACACATAGGATCATTTAATATTTTGTGAAGTAACATCATCATTATAGATATTTTTTCCACCACATCATGCACCATCTTGCCAGCTCCTGCAAAATGCCATGGATTTATGCCCAAGCCATAAATTGATGGGGCCTCTACAATGAAAAGGCCAGCACACAGAAGTTTGTCCTAAGCACAGAAAGAGAACAGTTGCACACAAATGATTGTCCCTTGTAGTGCGCTCCTAAAAGGTGACACCCGGGACTGGTAACTTCATATATTACATGTGTAGGCCCTTTGAACACCCCATCTCATCAAAACTCCTGCACTGCACACCTCTGCAATGATAACCTTAAACAATGCAATGTCAGATCAATCTATAAAAGTACTCACTGCTTTGCCTGATCTATCACTCATCCTGAAATGTAACCCAAAAACAAACAGAAAAAAATGGAGAAGGCCTATTTCAACATCAACAAATCTGGAATGGATGTATCTATACCCTCATTCTACTAATGCACTGCTACAACATTGAACATGAGATAGATACTCCATGGCCTGTGTCTCATTGTGACCTATGACCATGATATCTGATCTCTTTTTCATATGGAGATAACCCCAAGTGATCCAGCAACTACCATCCCTTGACAATATAACTTAACTTCCATCAAACCACTACATGAAGATATACACCATTGAATGTCCCCACTACTCTTTGTCTTCCAGAAGATGTGACGTAAGTTTCCCCACATAACACTCTCCCAAGCTTTTACTCTCTGTCTACACATAAACTAATCACAGGCCTCATTTGTTATCCCTATTCCCTCTAATCAAGCCTCCCCTCTGATGAGGCCTTTTCAAGCCCTTGCTCTAGGGAAAACCTCCTATAGTTGGATGTTAGTTTAAAAAGAGCACATTGAGAGATTCACTAAGAAATATAAAAAAAAATCTGTACAGACATAGGTCCTCTGCTGTCTTTTAAAGCTGACGATTTTCATCAATCCATTGAATTCTATTAAATCTATTCCACAAGATAACATAAATAAGTGTTTTACTTCACTTGAAAGCTCTTTGAATTCTTGTGTATCTAAGCCAGTAGATAAGTGCAGAAAATGATTGGCAGTGCTTACCGTACTCTGAGTGTGTCACAGGGAAGATTTTTTTAAATCTGTCTATGCTCAGATTTTTATATTTTTAACACAAAGCTATAGTCCACAACACAGCAAATATATTTGAAATGTTTAAACAAAATGCTCTTTTTGCATGATGGGCAATTTATTTCACATTAACATAGACATGATTTCACATTTTGTGCTGTAGCTGTATTTAAGTTACTTGCCTTAAGTTGAATATCTACAGGCATGGGCTGACTTGATAAATTGCAGGATACATATGCTGCCCCTATTAGCATGCAAACACTGCAGTAATACCACCAATTTTCAAGCTTAACATAGAATTTTCCCAGCTCTTTATTGAGTGAATCACTTCTATTATACGCATGGGTCAGTGCTTGATAAATAGTCTTTACTGACCAGGCATACAATTGGAGTAATTGCCACATTGGTCAGTAAACAAGTGAAAAATATGATGAATTCTTGCCAATGTTTCACGAGAATAAGAGAGTACCTATGTATAAATAAAATCTGCACCATGGACTATGATAGATAGGATGTTTTGAAGCCACGGTTTTAAATGATTCCTTATGTTCTCTTTCCTACTCATTACACAAGTAAGCAATTTTTAACTTTTTCTGTAATTTGTTAGCACCTCTGGGACACTACTGTATTTCTGTCAAAATGTCTGGTCTATAACAATAAATTTTACATTGATGTCTTGCTTTTCAGGAATAATTACAGTGCACCTTAAATGTTAGACCCATTTACCACTTGTGCAAAAGATGACAATAAAATCAATGAAACACAATTCTCAAAAGAGCATTACGGTCTTTCTCAATGTTAATGGATTAGCATGTCCACAGAGGGGAAAAGTCTATCCTTCTATGATCTATGTTCCTGCCGCTGTCTCCCCTATTCCAGGTTATTATTTAAGCCTGAGTTACTGGGATGGCCTGTTTAAAAGATTTTTTTTAATAATAAAGATTATAAAATGCAAATTCCTTATATTCACTAATCCTTTGTGCTGTTCATGACTTCTGTACACAGGCGGGATAATAAAGGAACTTTAAGACTGGATGCCCTTTTTCTTTCAGACAGACCAAAAAAGTAAAAAAAAAAAATCAACATAACGAATCATCAAGTTTGCTCAGAGAGCCTGCTGCTAGTGTCTTTGACCACTGTATGCAAAGCTTGGCATTAGTCACCGCCAAACTACCTCTGACAGGCCTGAAATGAGGGAGATTAATGTGAGGCAGGGGTACTTTATTATTGTCAGTCTGTTCTTTCACACCCAGCTCCCGACTTTCAATTTTGCTCCAGAATTAATTGTCTGCTCTTGCAGTATGACTGATGTATAAGGATACAAGCAACACCAGCTCTGGGCTCTGGCCTTGACAATTTAAGCCCTTGTTGCAGGATGTAGTGTATACGGTCATATTCAGGGAGAGACAAGCATCCTTCAAAAGAAACGGCCTATGTGTCTTAAGACTTCAGTCAGATTCCATTAAAGATAATATTTAGCTAAGGGAATAAAACTGATGTTTGTAGCAATTCTTTAAAATGCAATACAGTATTTTTTTTATTAAGTTACAATTATTTAGCATTCATTCTTAGTAGTAATGTTTTACTGAAAGTCCTGATGTACTATGTGCCTAAGGTATGTAATCAGTTAAATGGCTGCAGGCAACGCTATCCTGCAAACACGTTTTAATAGATTTCATTTAAATTAAGCTAAAAAAAATAACAAAATATTCTATTCTGCAGGCCTCTAACTGAAATACATATTGCAAAATAAGTGGAAGTCAGGAAACATACAATTGCATAAAGATGATGCATACTTTACTTTGGTGTGCTAATGTATTACCTTTACCTCACAGAAAAAGAGACAGGATAGGCTTCTCTAGATGAAGCTTAACCTTTTGGTGATTGATTGTTTTTTCAACATAGAGGTGAACATAGATTGACATCATAAAGGTAAGATCCTATACAAGTAACGACAGCTGATGTTTCTTATTTATTTATTTAATTTTTTATTAGTTCTATTTTGTCAACTTGATGAAATGTAACTCTCAAATGAAAATAGTGTTAGCATGATATAGGCGGATAGCTAAATTACAGCTGAGCCTTTGACCAACCGTCATGTTGTTTTTGACCTCAGTCGCTATAACGCTGGCATCTATATCACATTGGTGCAAGTTTTATAGTACATAAAACCATTAAACAGCAAGTTCTTCTACTGAAGTAAACTATGACTCATACCTGATCAACCACCAACACCAAAATAAAATAAGACCTATTAACTATGGTTAGGAGGTTACCTCAAAGCAGAGAATAATTTACCAAGGTTCGCATAACGTTTTAAGCAGCTTAAAAGCTAAACTGTGTCACTGCCAAAAAAGGGATGTTGTGCCAGTGTGGTAGTATTTTAGGCTACCACACATGTGCCATGCATAAGATTCTGTCACTGTTATGTTATAGAAGCTGGTGTGCAAGGGCTGGCCAGCCGCTACTGATAGCTCTTGCTATGGTGCAGTTCAGTAGCTAGTTTTGGCAGCAAGTGTAGAATCTATACATAAACAATAAGATTCATATTACTCTTAACCTAGATGTGAACAGTATATTAGAATTGCAAAAGAAATGCTCTTAGAATGTATAATATTTTTTAAAAAAATGTTTAGATAGGGCGTATTGGGCAGGTGGTCTTATTCACTGTAAATTTCTAAATTATATTTTCTTTATGAAAATATTTGCTTAACTCCAACATATTCTCCTTACTAAACTTTCCATAAACATTATAAAAATCTGTTGATTTCAGACAAATTTTATTCTGGTAAAATTCCATGTTTGAAATATTGGGTTAATACATTTTTACGGCTTTTGTTTTGTAATTATCATTTATTACATCCCAAGTTATTTATCACATTCCTTATTGTTAAGAACTGCTATCTTGACATGTTGTACAACATACTGAGACTTTCCTGTTCTGTTAAAATACTCTGTACCTTAGAAATTATTAAAGCATCTTCTATTCCAAGTAATACTGCCTCTTAGTACTGTAAAACACAAGTTACTAGATATCTTTTTGTAACTATTTTAATTGGTTTAATTTACTTTTGATAATTAAAAGAAATTGTTAATTAAACCTATTGCATATATATGTATATCTATATATCTATCTATACATATAGATATATATATATATACTGTATATATATATATATATATATATATATATATACATATATATATATATATATACTCATGTATGTGTGTATGTGTTTAAAATATGTATATGTATATGTATATATATATATATATATATATATATATATACACACAAATACATAAATATATATTTGTGTGTATGTATAGAAACCCTTTTCACAGACGCAGTGATGATGTTTATTATACTTAATTCCATAGTAGCATTTTGAATTCAAGCTGAAGAACACTGTGGTCTAATATCCTTCAAACTTGACATTAAATATTCAAAAGTAACTTTAGCAAAGTGTGAGCAATTAAATTAATCAATCTTCCTTGCTATGGACTGAACAGATGTTCAATAAATCCTTCCTGCTTACAGAGGGGGACAGAGAAGTCCACTTTTAGCTGTCCTTCACTGATGACATCTCTCTGCTTGTCCTTTCTCCAGCCCTCATGGGCCATCGTCAGGCACTTCTGCTGTGTTGTTTCTTTATTATAAATAACAGGCCACCTGGCCCACGTTACCTGCAGTACCTGAGAGTGGAGGTTTAATGATCCTTCAGGCTATCTCCTCGGTTCTGAGATGAAGGCAATAATGATACTGATGGGAATGGCATGGGAGTGACTGATGGCAGTGACAAATGGCTCCTTAAGAACATGTGCTGACAACCAGTGAATATAGGGCATTCCTGCAGAAAGGTCAAAATAATAGCATTTGTTTGACTTTCAAAGTTTGTTTCTGAGGGAGATCAAAACACAAATATGAGAAAATATAATAAAATGGATGGTTTGAGATTCAACTATGTGCTTTGCTCTGTGCTATTACCTATTAATTTATCACAAGAATGCACCCAATTGCAATAAAACACAAATAATGAAGATGTGATCATTTGTAAGCATGCATAAAATATCAGGCTTTTTATGACTCTGCTTTGTAGCTTTTCTTGAAATACTCTTTTGATAGACCACGTTTAATGGTTTGACCTGTACAAGACCTTTGTCCTGACCAGAAAAAGGACACCCCTTGATTGATTAGTTTGCTGATTCCTTGTATTTCAAGTACAGAAGTGTTACCATAAAAAAAAAAAAAAAAAAACATTTTGTGTCTTGGTTCTGTTAATTATTTTAACTCTTTATAGCAAAAAATTTGAAGGGCATTAAGGCCATATGTCAATGCTTACAACATACTGTATTAGTAAATTGGATTAATTCGTTCATCTTCTTTATAGTAAGCGCATTTGCCAATTTTATAGTTCAGGTATTTTTTTTTTAATCTTTTGTGCAGAATTAACCATGGCATTCAGAAATAATGACTTATAATGTCTGTAGCACACATAATATACAACTTCAACCTTTGAATTCTGTCATTCCGAATATGGACTTTATCCACTTTTTAATGAGGCTCTAAAATTTTCATGATTACGCTGGTGTTTTATTAAGAACTGCTATCTTGACATGTTGTACAACATATTGAGACTTTGCTGTTCTGTTAAAATACTCTGTGTCTTGGAGATTATTAAAGTATCTTATATTCCCAATTATACTGCTTCGGGTATTATAAAAGGCATGTTACTAGGATTTTTTTTTACTATTTTAATTGGTAATTTTAATCTTGCAATAGATAACAAATATTTGTTTGAAAGCATGTTGACAGCCAAATCACGCCCAAAAAATAGCATTTTTTTTAAAGTAAAATAATTAAACTATTGATATGGTTTGAAACACAAAAGGCCCATGCAATTAATTGCAATTACAGCAAATTAATTTAATATGCAATTAAAGCATATTCGTTTTGTTTGTGTTTAAAGGCAGACTGCATCATAAAGTACTTTTTTTCATTTTGTCTTCAAAGAATTTGGGGCTCAAGCTATAATCTTTTCTTTTTTTTTTACTCTTACTCTTTACGTTAGGCCTCCACTTGCTCTAACCCATCACTCGCAAATTTAGATTGCGCTCAAGCAAACCTGGTTACTTTCAACTTGTAATACGTGCATACGTTAGACTTGCGCTAACAATAGCACATCACTTGTAATCTGGCTCTGAATGTTCACCTTATTTACATTAGGCCAAAATATAATGTAAGAGCAAGCTACTGAGTGCCACTTAGTGCCACTGAGTGCCAAAGCTTTAATTACACACAGGAGTACATATACCACAAGGTGATAAAAAAGGATATAGAGGAACAAAATATCATCATAGCATATTTAAGAGGAGAGATAAAAGTGCAATTTGAACATCCATCATAGATACAAAATGATCATATAATACTTACAATCCAACTAGTCCACAAGCCTTTGGCTAGAAAAAGCAATCTTGGGTTAAGAAAAGCTGTTTCATTCTACTCCATTATTCCAAAGTTGCCATATGAATACATAGGTAGTACTGCAGAGATATAAATATATGTTTGATGAACCTTTAAATGTGAGGCAATCTCAGGTAACTATCTGATGCTTATCAATCGGGCTAAAATAGAAAAGGGTTTAGAGTTGAAGAAAGACAGTGTACAGAAATGTGCTCCAGCAGAAAGAAACCAGGTGGAGCCAAAGGCTACATAGGCACAGTGTGGAAACCAGTGATTTCAGGAACAAGCTGCAATTTCTAGGAAGGGTGAGAGTGACATAAATGTAGCACAAGCCTCAAAAAACAAAGGTAACTACTAGACGTAAAGAACAATGAGTAGTTGGAGGCAAGAGCTCCTCTATCAGTGAATGACTCAGTGTTGCGTGTGAGTGAAAAGGGGATTATCTCAGCTCTTTGCACGTCAGAAAGTAGGGCACGCATTTTGAAAGTAAAAACGTTCGCTTGAGCGCAATTGAATTTATCGCCCGTCGGGAAAGTGCAACTTTAGAGCTCTGGTTAACTGTTACACTTGACAAAAAAGTTGCATTAAACCCATCAAAATTACATTTAAAAGTACAGTTACACTCATAATATTAAAGTCTAATTAAAAATGCATTAAAAAGTTATAAGGGCTCAGGTGTTAAAAAAAGGCATGCAAAGGGTTTTAACAAAGATATATATATATATATATATATATATATATATATATACACACTCACCGGCCACTTTATTAGGTACACCTGTTCAATTGCTTGGTAACACAAATTGCTAATCAGCCAGTCACATGGCAGCAACTCAATGCATTTAGGCATCTAGACGTGGTGAAGACAACTTGCTGAAGTTCAAACCGAGCATCAGAATGTGTGTGTGTATCTGTGTGTATATGTGCGCTTGTGTGCATGTGTGTATGTATGTGTGTGTGTATGTGTGTCTTTGTGTGCATGTCTGTATGTATGTGTGTGTGCATGTTTGTGTGTTTGTATGTGTGTGTGTATCTGTGTGTGTATATGTGCGCTTGTGTGTATGTATGTGTGTGTATGTGTGTGTGTGTGTGTGTGTGTGTATCTGTGTGTGCATGTCTATATATGTGTGTGTGTATGTGTGTGTGTGTATCTGTGTGTGCATGTCTGTATGTATGTGTGTGTGCATGTTTGTGTGTGTGTGTGTGTATGTGTGTGTGTGTATCTGTGTGTGTATATGTGCGCTTGTGTGTATGTATGTGTGTGTGTGTGTGTGTGTGTGTATGTGTGTGTGTGTATCTGTGTGTGCATGTCTATATATGTGTGTGTGTGTATCTGTGTGTGCATGTCTGTATATGTGTGTGTGTATGTGTGTGTGTGTATCTGTGTGTGTATATGTGCGCTTGTGTGTATGTGTGTGTGTGTATGTGTGTGTGTGTGTGTGCATCTGTGTGTGCATGTCTGTATATGTGTGTGTATCTGTGTGTGCATGTCTGTATATGTGTGTGTGTGTATCTGTGTGTGAATATGTGCGTTTGTGTGAATGTGTGTATGTATGTGTGTGTGCATGTTTGTGTGTGCATGTGTGTATATATGTGTATAGGTATGTGTGTGTGTGTATGTGTGTGTGCATGCATGTGTGTGTATGTGTGCGTATGCATGTGTGTGTGCATGTGTGTATATATGTGTGTATGTATGTGTGGGAGTAGGTGTGTGTTTTTTGCCCTATAATTCAAGACAATTGTGAATTTTTCAGTCTGATAAACTGAAAGAGTGCCATCCAGGCTTCACAAGCTTAACCTTGTCACATACCTTTCCCTGATTTGCAGTTTGTTATCTTATAATCTCTGTTGAATCCAAACAACAGAGATTTTGTTAACACAATGACTGTGACAAGCCCTATCTTCTCCAGATGCAGGTCCAGATTGGCTCTTTCAAATAACAAAAGTGGTGGTTAGGGGTTGACCAATTAAATAAATTGCAGCAAACAAGGTGTTAATCTGTTCTAATAACGTTCAGACTCTGATGGCATATTATCCTATTTGAAGATTGCAGAGAAATGTTGTAATTACAAGGTGTTTACTGTCACTTTAACAGGCACTGTATGATCTTCATTTAGTAGTATATTTAGCTTCTGTGCTGCTCTAGACACTGAGAAATTCCCTGGCCACTGAAACTGCCCTCCACCCAAAAATATTAACCTTTCTTCACATATATTTCTCACAAAAGTATCATTTTTTTATGGAACAACTTTAATAAATAAAATAAAACAAAGGAGTGAGGAAGATTCATGCTATAGAGTGCCCTTTTATGATTTATACCATTATTATTATTATCAAGTATTTGTAGAGCGCCAACAGATTCTGCAGCGCTATAAACATAGGTGGTATACAAAATAACATTTACAGGGGTCAAGTGGGTACAGGGCCCTGCCGAGAGTTGCACTGTTGTAGTCGGCTCTTATGAATGTGAACTACAAACAGCTGGGCTAGTAGGCTTACATGCTATGGGGTTTAAGGGAGTGGAGATAGGAAGGTAAGTGTAGGTTGTATGGATCCCTGAATAGTAGAGTCTTCAGGGAGCGCTTGCAGCTTTCAAAACTAGGGGAGAGTCTTGTGGAGCAACGCAGAGAGTTCCATAAAATGGGAGCCAGTCTGGAAAAATCTTGTAAACGTGAATGTGAGGAAGTAACAAGAGAGGAGGAGAGTAGGAGATCATGAGCGGAGTGAAGGGGATGGGAGGGAGAGTATCCAGAGACAAGGTCTGAGATGTAGAGGGGAGCAGTGCAGTTGAGGGCTTTGTGTGTCAGAATGAGAATTTTGTGTTTATTCCTGGAGGCAAGAGGAAGCCATTGACGTGATTGGATACCATCCATTGTGCAAAACTGTTTTAAAGGGACATAAAATCCAAACATTTTCTTTTGTGATTCAGATAGAACATACAATTTGAAACATATTTGCATATTACTTCTATTATCAAAATGTCTTTGTTTTCTTGTTATCCTTTTTTGAAAAGCAGGAAGATAAGTTCATGGGCGTGCTGTGTCTGCAGCAGTATATGGCAGCAGTTTGGAACAGTGTTATACATTAGCAAGAGCACTAGATGGCACAACTATTTTCTGCCATATAGTGCTGTATGTGCACGTTACCTATTAGGACATATCATTAACAAAGGATAACAAGAGAACAAAGCAAATGTGATAATATAACTTATTTAAAATTGTATTCTCTCTCTCTGAATTATAAAGTAAAAAATTGGGGTTTTATGTTCCTTTAAAGGGCCATAATACCCAAATGTTTAAACACTTGAAAGGGATGCAGTATAGCTGTAAAAAGCAGACTAGAAAATATCTCCTTAAAGGGACATTAAACACTTTGAGATGGTAATATAAAATGATAAATTGTATATAATAAAACAACTCTGCAATATACTTTCATTATGTATTTTGTCCTCTTTGCCTGTAATTCCATTCTGAAATTGTGAGCTTTTCAGTTCCTGTTAGAAATGGAAGTGCAGAACACTGTTAAATCCAGCACAACCATTGGCTGCACACTCTAGTGACCTATTTATAACTGACCCTAATTGGCCACAGCAGAGAAGGTAACACAAGTTACAACATGGCAGCTCCCAGTGTTTTATAGACACTAAAACTTTACACTTCATTTGTCACTTTTTAAACAACTAATGAAACTTTAAAAAATACATCTACATGTTAGTCATGGACTAATCTTTTCTTTGAATGCATCATTCTATCTAGCATGTATTTAGTGTTTAATGTCCCTTTAACATCTCTATGTAAAAAAGAAAGATATTTTTCCTCAAAAGTTCCTCAGTAGCCACCTCCCATTGTAAAGGATTTCTAAGCAGCATTTTAGTGTATCTGTCCTGGGACAGCTTAGGGGATGAGCCTCATGCACTCTCATATTATTTCCCTATTTAGCTTACTATGAAATCTCATGAGAGTTAAGTCAAATCTCATGAGATCACAGTGAAAGAGTTCATGACCTCAGCACTGCTGATGCTGATTGGCTGCTGTTCATTTCTTTATTTTTTTTTACCTGCAGCTGGGAACAGCTGAGTATAACTTTTTATACAGAACTTACTCTGCTGAGCTGAGGAAATTGTGAGGTAAAATATCTTCCTTTTTTACGTAGAGATGTTCAGGGGATATTTTCCTGTCAGCTTTTTACAGTTATACAGAATCAGTTTCAAGTGATTTAGCATATGAGTATTATGTCCCTTTAAATACTGTAAACATAAGCATTCATCATGACACAATGATATAATTTCTAACATTTTAGTTTAGTTTATCAGTAATAAATTACTCAACAATTACTTTTTTATATTTATTTTATTTGGTTTTAAAAGAGAAAATCAATTATCTTTTTTGAACAGAAAAAAACACCTAATATCAATAACAATTGCTTGACACACACACATACATCTGACATCTTCCTTTAGGTAAACTCCTTTATATCAGCAACTGCACAACGTGATCTGTTCACACCTGGGACATTTATACATCTGCACACCCTTATGCTTGCTAGATAATAGAGAATGTCTTTCCTATGTTCTTTGATGCTGTTTTTAATCTGAAACAAATGATTGCAGGAAAATCGGAGCATTATCACCTTTTTGAAGCATGAGTAAAAGAAAAATAAATATATAAATAAATAAAAACAAACAGAAAAGGGTCCCAGGGCTTATCCATCTTCAGAGGCTACAATCAATCTTTCAACTAAGAAATACAAAATAACTATGCAGGAAAAGGACAAGATTTATAGGCTGGGAACACATACATTGACCAGCACACACCTTACGTTCTTGGCTTCCTCCCTGCCAGAATGGCTCACTCTAACCATTATAATGATATACAACCTCTTCCTTCTGTTTTACAAGTCCATTAGCTTTATTTAATGAGATCTCAGAGTAACTTAACAGATGTATATAGAACATGCGACTAGGAAAATTCTTGATAGTAAAGTATTTTAGCCAAACTAGACAATGGATAGTCCCTATATTTTATGGGCAGAAGAGATAGGCCAAATGGTTATTATAATCAGCAGTCAAACAATAAGGTTCATAGCTGTCTGATATTCATTGGAAATAAAAATGTTTTATTTTATTGTTCCAGTAAAAGGCATCACTAACCAAATAAAAAAGGTAAAATGTTTAAACTAATTTATGTTTCAAACTGGATTTAAAATAGAGGAGGTCAGTACATTAGAATAACATTAGCCTTTGGTTTATAAAGGTTTAATATAAGTGTTTTTGGGTGAAACTGGCAACCACAGATTTTTTATTATTCCAAGATAAAAGGTGGTTAAGAACCATTTACTCAGCATCAGAAAAAAAAAAAAAAGATCATACACACGCATGTACAAAAGAGAATATTACATCAGTTTAGCCATACAATACAAGCCTGAAACTAAGGTTTCCGTGAAGTGACCTGCAAATGATAATCTTTTGGTTCAACCTCTATTTTCAGTCCATGGCTAGTACAGATTCTTTACCAACTCATTTTTTTAATACATTACATTTTTTTACTCAGAAATTAATCACCATAGTGCAGAAGATCTGTATACAAAGGGCTAGATTATGAGTGGCACGCTAACTGTTGTGTGTGAGCGAAAAGGGGCTTATTTGGTTTTTCGCTCAAATTACAAGTTGAAAGTGAACGCGATAGCTTGAGCGCAATTGAAGTTAATGCGCGTTGGGTTAGCGTGACATCAGAGCTTTAGTTAACTGTTTCGAGAAACAAAAAAAGTGTCACAAAACACATAAAAAATACATTAAAAGTATACTTATACTCATAATAACACTATCTAATAAAAATTATTTAAAAAAAATATTGGACAAAAAAGTTATAAGGGCTCTTCAGGTGTTAAAAAAAAGCAGGCAATTGGTTTTAACATAGAGATAAATACATACACATGACTAAATATGTACATGTATGTATGTATATATGTATGTATTTACTGTATATATTTCATATTCCAATCTTCTGTACATAGCATATATTCATCTTTAAATATCTATCCCTATATATAATCATGTACATATATATATATATATATAAATAGGTATAGAAATATGAAAATGGCAGGCACACCAAACAAATGTAGATTATGGGGCATATCTATCAAGCTCTGAATGGAGCTTGACGCCCCGTGTTTCTGGCGAGCCTGCAGGCTTGCCAGAAACAGCAGTTATAAAGCAGCGGTCTAAAGACCGCTGCCCCATAACCCTGTCCGCCTGCTCTGACAGACATCGCCACAAATCAACCCGATCGAGTACAATCGGGTTGATTGACACCCTCCTGCTGGCGGCCGATTGGCCGCGAGTCTGCAGGGGGCGGCGTTGCACCAGCAGCTCACAAGAGCTGCTGGTGCAATGCTGAATACGGAGAGCATATTGCTCTCCGTATTCAGTGAGGTATGTCGGACCTGATCCGCACTGTCAGATCAGGTCCAACATACCTTTGATAAATATCCCCCAATATCTTTATTCAGACATATGGCAACACTACAGAGCAACATTTCGAGGCTCCGGTCCATTCATCAGGCTCAATAATGACATGACAACATTCTGTTCCTATAAACCATAAAAGATCCCACCCACATCTGATGTCATAACTAGGTAAATATCTCATACCAATCAGGAGCAATCAACCCCAAATATCACAGACATTTCAATCAAATTACAACAAAAAAATAAAATAAAAAACCAAAAGATCATAAAATATAACTAAATATTGCAAAGGAGGAAAAACTACAAGGGGTGGAGAGAAATCAATGCATTCTACTATATGTACATATACACTTTTTGTATAATTTATGCTTAAGGCAAAACATGAAGATACATTAAACTCCTTACAAAAAAGCCATAAGATTATACTCCCTGCTAAGACCCTTGGGGTATAAAGCATTTAATTTATATATCCACATGGCTTCTTTTCTTAATAACATTTTACCCTCATCAAAACCGGGACCGGGACTGGCATGTGTCTAATTTTAGGATTACAGATCATCGACTTATGTTGTGTAATGCAGTTTTCAATCTGCTGGGTAGTCTCACCCACATACACAAGCCAACATGGGCATTCATTTCAAAGCATACACAACCTAAGAGGAGTTCCACATAAACTAACCTTTAATAGAACATTTCTTACCAGAGAAGGGATGGCTAATAGAATCGCCTTTAATAATGCTGTTGCAATGGGAGCAACTTAAACAGGGAAAATTACCATTCTGCCTAGGTCTAAGTGTAGTTTGCCTAGCACCAGTGGTATTCTGTCTGGCATGAACCAATTGTCTGCCAAGAGTATTACCCTTCCTGAAAGCTGAAAACGGAGGCTGTTTAAACTCCTCAATGTTAGGCATAGAATCCCTTAACATGAACCAGTTTCTACAAATGATTTTATGAAGAATCACACTAGTGATATTATAATCAGACACAAATGCCAATCTACTGGTTTGCTGGAGAGCCCTCATATTTCTAGTAGGATCTAGGTCAATAGTGGCCAATTCCTTATTGGAATAACCCCTTTCCTTAAACCGGTCGCACATCTCATTTAAGCTCAACTGTTGGGTAGAAGGATTGGTTACTATTTTCCTGACCCTCAGTAACTGAGATTTGGGAACACTTTTAAATACCCTAGGAGGGTTATGGCTTTGTCTCAATAGGAGAGTATTCCTATCTATAGGTTTCCTGAAAATGTCAGTCTCAAAATGATCCCACGTACGTATAACTACCGTATCTAAAAAATCAATAGAAGTCTCATTATATTTAGTAGTAAATTGTAAGGCCGGTACTTTAGTTTGGATCCTTAGGCGGAACGCTTAAATGGATTCAATGTAACCCCCCCCCCAGGATGAACAAATCATCCATATATCTCCACCTTGTCAAACACTTGTGGTATTCAAAATCAGTATACACCACATGTTCCTCAACACCATCCATATAGAGGCAGGCATAGGCGGGGGCGACATTTGAGCCCATTGAAGTGCCCCGTCATTGTAGAAAAAATGTACTGGCAAAGGAAAAATAATTATGAGTTAGAATCAAATCAAGTAATTCCATAAATAAATTCATTTGAACATCAGAATATTTGCCTGATCTTGTGAGAACTTCCCAAGTCATATTTAACCCATCCAGATGGGGAATAATGGTGTACAAGATAGATACATCCCAAGTGGCTAGAATAACATTCTTGGGCAAATTTTTAAACCCTCTAATCTTGCTTAGAAAATCACCAGTACCTTTTAAGAAGGATTTACCTTCCATAACCAGGGGCGTTACATTTTTTTACAAAAATCTAGAAATGGGGCTGAACAGTGAGTTAACTGAAGCCACAACAGGCCTCCCCGGTGTATTAAGGAGGTCTTTATGGACCTTGGGCAATATGTAAAAGTATGGGTTTTTTAATTTATATGGCCTAAGGAAGTCAAACAGCTTTTTATTAATGATATCTGCTTCTACAGCTTTACTCAATACTTCCCTTAAATATACATGAAATCTGGGAAGGGGATCTTATCAAGCTCCCTATAGACCTCAGGGTTATTTAGCTGTCTGTAAAGCTCTTCATTATAGTAAATGGTATCCATTACAGCCACTGCTCTGTCTTTATCAGCAGCCTTAATAGTCAGGGTTATTTTTCAATTAGACAAGGGCAGCACGTTCATCTACAGTAAGATTGGGTCGTGCTTGCTTAACATTATTACCACCAATCAATTTATGAAATTCACAATTAACAACCTGTATAAACGTGTCAACAGAGTTATAGGCAGTGGTAGTGAAAGCCCCATCAAAATTATCGGTCCTGTTATTAACAGATGTTTCCTCAAAGAAGACTTTCCATTTAATAGAACAATATAATCTATTCAGATAAAGTTCCAAGTAGAATGTATCAGCACTCTCAGTAGGGCAAAAAGAAAGTTCCTTTGATAATAGGGCAGTCTCGACCATAGACAAATCATACTGGGAAATATTAATGACATTGTTGAGACTTACTGCTTCATGCTCCTGGTGCGATACTGTGGGGCTGGTGCTGGACTTCCAGTTGGAATTGTGGCGTCTCCGCTTGCCTCGCCTCATACAGGGCTTTCGTCCTCCGAAGTGGCTGATGATGAACCGACATCAGAGGTGACAACATCATCTCCCCCTGCTGTCCTATTGCGGGTCATGCATCGAGGCTTACCCCTGCCTTGCTCTTGAAAGTCTCCAGACTGTCAAAGGTACACGCTGCCAGCCCCATAGTTGACCTCATCCTGAACTTCCGGCACTTGCGTTCCTCCACTTCCTTCCGGAACGCCGCCGCACCATCTTTGGTTGTTT
The DNA here is from genome assembly GCF_027579735.1 of Bombina bombina. Classification (NCBI taxonomy): domain Eukaryota; kingdom Metazoa; phylum Chordata; class Amphibia; order Anura; family Bombinatoridae; genus Bombina; species Bombina bombina. The sequence goes on along the minus strand of NC_069499.1, from coordinate 1,297,812,941 downwards.
CTAACAGGCGTTGATATTCCTCGGACGATGCTGCATCACGGAGTGTATCTTCTTGCAGTTTGACTTTTTCTTCCAAGTTGAGTAATTCCATCTAGGTAAACTCAATGTTTAGGAATATCAAGTCAAACGAACATTTATTTAATATTTGTTGGTATCTCTGACAAAACTCCGGATTTTCCACAAAAAATGTAGGCTGTAACCTAGAGCGCATACCCCTAGGGATTCTTTTTATACAATGGTATAGAAATAGGTATATTGTACCAAAATACCATCAGATATATGTAGAAATATGTATTTAAAAAAAAGAACATATTCTTCTATGTGAAGAACATTGGAATGTGAAATATTCATATTTTCATGTCAAGTTAGCGCACTTGAGAATATGCGATCATGTTTGTGCGCAAGAGTAGGGTGTTAGTTTTTTTTCCACTTGTTTTGCTCCATTGACTTCTAAGGAGGAATAGGTCATCATGTGCATGTCGGATAAGCGTGTGAGCAAAAACAGCCTACTTTCAACTTGTAATAGCAGTGCAACCCGACGCTCGCAAAAACCTTACTTCTAGTGCAGTTAAAGCTCGGACGGGAGAGTTAAATAATGAACCACTTGTAATCTGGCCCAAAATATTCCAGTTACATATTTCTGGAAAAGTCTTAAGTACCTTTATCATACATACAGCTAGATTACGAGTTATGCCCGCTAGAGGGAAATTAATGAAAGCAAGAAAAGTTGCGTTATATAACCCCCTATAGCACAGCCATTAGAAGTTTTTCAAAACCCGGCTTGTGCGTGCAATATGGTGCATTTAAGCTCCATACAGCACAAAAAACAAACGCTGTTCTGACGTGCTTGTGCACGCTTCCCCCATAGACATCAATGGGGAAAGCGGGTCAGAAAAAAGTCTAACACCTGCGATCGCGGAAAGAAAAGCTCCGTAACACAGCCCCATTGTTGTCTATGGGTGAAAAAAAACTAATGTTTAAACCTAACACCCTAACATAAACCCCATGTCAAAACACCCCTTATCTTCTCCCCCTGTCATTGCCGCCACCTACATCATGTTATTAACCCCTAATCTGCCGTCCCCGATATCGCCACCTAAATAAAGGTATTAACCCCTAATCTGCCGCTCCCGATATCGCCACCACTATACTAATGTTATTAACCCCTATTCCCCTGCACCCTAACATCTCCCACACTATAATCAATCTATTAACCCCTATCCTGCTGCTCCCCGACATCGCCGCAACTAAATAAAGCTATTAACCCCTAAACCTCTGGTTTCCCACATCACTGCCACTAAATAAACCTATTAACCCCTAAACCGCCAGCCCCCCACATCGCACAAATCTAAATTAAACTATTAACCCCTACACCTACCCCTTAACCTAGCCCTAACCCTAAACCCAACCCTAATCCTAAACCTAACCCTAACCCTAACAACCCCTAGCTTTAAAATAATTACAATAGAGCTAAATTAAAGTTACAATTATTAACTAAATAATACCTATTTAAAACTAAATACATACTTAAGCAACACCAATATCACTGTCCCAGTAAGGAAAAAGGTAGGGAGAGATTCCAGTGGTTAAAAGTTCAATTTATTGAGTATAGACATTAAAACACCGGCACAGCATACAAACACACTCCACAGCTGATGCGTTTCCTGCCTCATAGGCAGTTCATCAGAGCTCATAGGTCTGATGAACTACCCGTGAGGCAGGAAACACCCCAAAATAAAAAACCTAATCTAGAATAAACTACCAAAAGGGCCTTTTGTAGGGCATTGCCCTAAGTTAACCAGCTCTTTTAACTGAAAAAGAAAATACAAAAGACCCACTAACATTACAACCCCCCACCCCCCCAAACCCACAAAATAAGAAAACTATCTAAAAAACCTAAGCTACCCATTGCCCTGAAAGGGGCATTTGGATGGGCATTGCCTTTAAAAGGGCATTTAGCTTTTTTACAAGCCCAAACCCTAAACTAAAAAAAAAATCACCCAAGAAACCCTTAAAAAAAGTCTAACACTAACCCTTGACGATCCACTTACAGTTTTTGAAGTCCAGCCTGAGCGATCTTCATTCTGGCGGCGAAGTCCTCATCCAGGCAGCGAGAAGACTTCATCCAGACGGCCTTTTCAATCTTTATCCCGGCAGCGAATTCCTCATCCAAGCGGCAAGAAGTCTTCATCCAGGCAGCCTCTTTAATCTTCATTCAGGCGGCATCTTCTATCTTGATCCCGGCGGCAAGGAGCGGGTCCATCCTGAAGATATCTGGTTTTGGGCTTGTAAAAGGGCGAAATGCCCTTTTAAGGGCAATGCCCATCCAAATGCCCTTTTCAGGACAATGGGTAGCTTAGGTTTTTAGATAGTTTTTTTATTTTGTGGGTTTGGGGGGGATTTGTAGTGTTAGTTGGGTCTTTTGTATTTTCTTTTCCAGTTAAAAGAGCTTTTCAAGATAATGGGTAGCTTAGGTTTTTTATTTTGAGGGGTTGGTCGGGGGGTCTTTGTATTTTTTTTTACAGGTAAAAGAGCTGTTTAACTTAGGGCAATGCCCTACAAAGGCCCTTTTAAGGGCTATTGGTAGTTTATTGTAGGTTAGGGTTTTTTATGTTGGGTGGGCTTTTTTATTTTGATAGGGCTATTATATTAGGTGTAATTCTTTTTTATTTTGGATAATTTCGTTTGTTATTTTTCATAATTTAGTGTTTGCTATTTTTTGTCATTTAGTCTTTTTTTTGTATTTAGATACTTTAATTGTAATTTTTAGAGTAGTGTTTTTTAATGTGTATTTTAGTTTTATTTAATTGGTAATTAGTTTAATAAGTAAGTTTTAATTTAATTTAAGCTAGGGAAATTGAAATTTTAATATAAAGTTAGGGGGCGCTAGGTTTAGGGGTTACTAGTTTAAATTAGTTTATTGCGATGTGGGGGCTTTCAGTTTAGGGGTTAATAGTTTACTTTAGTATATTTTGTTGTTTGGGGCTTGCAGTTTAGGGGTTAATAGGTTTATTATAGCAGCGGCAGGGTATGGCTTAATAACCTGGTATAAACTTTATACCAATACACAGAATAGGTTTTCATATATACAAAATGATGATAATGATCACACTCATAATGGTCGGACACATGAAACACAGACACATAGGAACACAATTAAATCCAATTCTGACCAAAGACTAACTGTAGCCTCCACATCAGATCAAGTTTTTTTTAGGGGTAAGCCAACAAGCACCCAGGGAGAAAGAAAAAAACACATTAAAAAGAAAGAATACAGATGTAGAAGAAAAGACAACTCTAACTTCTTAAAAAAAGGCCCATAGAGGGGTGTCAGACTAAATAAGATCAAAAACATACAGAACCCAGTAAATAGTATAACACAAAACACTGATAATAACATAGAGAACCAAGAATCGTCTGAGACCGGCATATACAATCTGACTTTAAAAATACTAACCGACAAAGAGAAATCTATACTAAATCTTGGACTTAACTTTGCACCATCAAGGGGTCTAGATAAATTACAAACATTTGTACATACTAAAGAGTTCATTAGGAAACTAACATTGAAAAGGTTTTTTATGAAAACACCTCTTGAGAACAATCCTCCAATGGGTAGGAATTATAGTGTAGACACAACCCAAGATCTTTTCAACCATACAGATCTGAAACCTAAATCTTTTATTAACCCTACTAACAGTAAAGGGAATGCCATCGAAACTTTCGATACAGTAGTATGTAACAAGATTAGAAATATAAAGAACAAAAGCCATAAACACAATCTCTCTAGGTCACAAATAGACACCATCAAGAAATTAGAAAAAGATCATGAAATTACTATCAAGCCGGCTGACAAAGGAGGAGGAATAGTAATACTGAATAGAGCTGACTATGATAAAGAAAGCAACAGAATATTGGGTGACACATTAACATATCAACGTTTGCACCAAAATCCTGTCAACATCTATGCGAAGGAGCTAGACAATATACTACTGAAGGCTAAAACACTGGGGATTCTAAACGATAAAGAGTTTAGATATATTGGAGTTAAACATCCCATCACCCCAGTGTTTTATTACCTACCTAAAATACACAAATCCCTAATAAATCCACTGGGAAGACCTATAATATCCGGTATAGGGTCATTGACGTAATCTTTCAGAGTACATAGACAAAAACTTACAAAAATTTGTTACTAGTCTTCCCTCATACATCAGGGATTCTACACATATATTACAAATCTTAGAGGATATCACTTGGGATAACAGTTACATAATAGCCACATGTGATGTGGCATCACTTTGTACAAGTATTCTACACACTGATGGTATAGAAGCTGCAAGCCACTTTCTGCAGAAAGACACAAATGTACCCAAGACACAATGTGATTTTATCTTGGATAGCATAAATTACATATTGACCCACAACTATTTCAATAATGATGGAAAATATTACAGACAGATCTATGGGACAGCAATGGGGACGCTGAGCTATGCTAATTTGTATATGGTCCTCTATCAAAGGTACATAGATGATATCATTATTATATGGAAAGGGACACTTGAGGATCTTATATATACCATCACAATAATGAATCAAAATGAAGCCAACTTAAAATTTACTTACGAATACAGCCAGAAGGAGATCAACTTCTTAGATTTTAAGATAGAGATCAAAAATGGGAAACTTGAAACATCAACATTTATAAAAGAAGTTGATAGTAATAACTATATACACAAGCTGAGCTGCCACCAAGAAAAGTGGAAATCAAATATCCCAAAAGGACAATTACTCAGAACAAAACAAAATTGCTCCAATTCAGAAAAATGGGAGGAGCAAGCAATCACTCTGAAAAAGAGGTTCATTGAAAGAGGATATTATGAGGAGACTCTAGATAAGAGGATAAATGAAGTAAGAGATATAGACAGAAGAACACTCCTAAGATATAAAGAGAAAACTAATAAGGGATTAGAAACAAACATCATTAACGTCCAAATGATCACTGAATACAGTGAAAACAAACATCTAATTGAGAAAATCTTTAAAAAACACTGGGCAGGGGGCGTAGCCAACTACAGAGCTGACTGGTCGCATGAGACCGGAGCTCCTCTACAAACCAGCTTTTTACCTGTAAAAACTTCCCTTTAATTTGACAAGCTTCCCCAAATTTACTATAAATACACCCTTAGACATAATATTACTTTAGCCCGGTACATTTTTTTATTGTTTTCCTACCCTCTCTCCTTATATTTCACCTTCTACACCCCTGAGAGCTGATTACACCTCTAACACCCAGCTCTGCTCCACACTGCCGGATTGGCGATCTCTCGCTTTGGAGCGCTACACTAAACTCCTACCTGCTTTCTCCTGTTTTTCTCTGCCTCTCCGGTAGCTCCGGTGACGGCTTGGAGACCGGGGAGGCCCCTGCACACCATCTTCCGGAACTTCAGTGGCTCATAGGGATCCAGGGGAAAAAAAAGCCCTCGAACGGCGGCCATCTTTAACTCAGCAGCCGCAATTCACTTCTCACCCGCGATGATCCGTGGCAGTTCCTAGTCACATGGAACACCCCCTGCTGATACTCGACTAGTAGAGAAGAGTCCTGGATACAGCGAGTACGACTCAAGTCCACTTCTTCTCAGGTAATCTCGCACCGGGGCCCTCTGCAAACCCCCACAGCTGCCTCCGGCCCTGTCACACGGCCTCTACTGGGATCTATATTAGACACAAGTGGGCCCCCCAAAGAAATAAAAAGAAAGGAGAGGTAGAGGAGAGGAGGAGAGGAAAGAGGGAAAGAGAGGAGGGGAGAAGAGAGAAGGAAGAGGAAGCAAGGGAAAGAAGGGGAACGTTGAAAGAAAAGCCTACACAGGCCTGTACCCTTACCCACCTGTAACGCTGCCCTTCAGCTCCCTACCTCAGAATACATAAGGTCAAATTATACACTAGAGACAAGAACTCTTTTTGTCAGCATAAATTTTATACAGGACACTGTGCAGCAGCCCCAGCTCACTGGGCCACTCAAACACTCCAGCACTTATCCAGGCACTTCTCCTGCTACATTGTAATCCCCATATTAACTGTGCTCTCACTAAGCAGACAATCCTTATAACTTATTACTACAGGCTTTGCTCTGGGGACATATTTACTCTGCAGAACTTTTACTGAGGACCTTTAAAATCACCTCTCATAAGCTCCATAGAGGCCTTCTATCTGCAACCTTACTCTATATCTTGCTCAAGAGACAGCTGCTGCATGTTGGCCTGGTGACAAGGCCATTTTTCTTCCTTTCTTAGGCAAAAGATGCCCCCTCTCCTCCCTTTCCCGCAGGCAACTTGCCCTGTGGGTCATACCCACTTCCCCTTTACCGATCACACCCAGAGGTGGTACTTTCCCTGGAGAGAGGGGTCTCCTTTTAATATTGTACTGATTTCTCCAGCAGACACTAGCCCTCCCAGCTGAAACCAGACACCGGTACTCTTTTCTCCTAAAGGGATCAGAGATATAATGGAAGGCTAAGGCTTTATGCTCTAGAGGTGATAGCCTGTCACCCCCCCCAGCAATCATATATAGCAGATACGCATCCATTTTGTGTCCAGGTGGTGGATCTCTCTTACTATGGCACACTCAGTTAAAAGAAAACCCAAACACCAAGACAACCCTAAGAGGACTCTTACTGACAACTTTCATAGCAAACATATGTCAGACCCAGACCTCTCGGAGGAAGATTATAGAGACTCAACTGCCCTGACCTCTGAACACACCAAATTAGATGCCTCTCGCAAAGATAAAACTGCTCTCTCACAAGCTACATTTCTAGAAACCATTAAAATCCTAACTGACAAAATGGACACTCATTAATCATCTCTCAGACAAGAGCTGCTCCAATCAGTGAGTGAATTGAAGCAAGCCATCTCCTCATTAGGGGAGAGGACAGAGATTCTTGAGAGAAAACATGAGGACTTAGCATCGGACCATTCTAACCTCCTTGCTTATTCACAAAGCCTTGCGGAGCAAATTCTTATCTGGAGACCAAATTGGCAGACATAGAAGACAGGTCTCGCTGAAATAATCTTAGGATTAGAGGCATCTCTGAAGACATCCCCTCCTCTGAACTCCAGAACTACCTGACCACATTCTTCAAAGTTCTTTTAAACACATCAGCTGACCAAGACCATTTAATTGATAGAGCACATAGGGCCACTCGCCCTCGCAACTCTACTGCAGTCACCCCTAGAGATGTCATCCTGCGCCTACATTATTATACAACCAAAGAGAGAGTTATGCGAGCCTCCTTTTCAAACAAGCCTCTCAAGGAGCCTTACCAAAAACTGCAAATCTTTCCGGACCTATCTGTTCACACACTTGCCAAAAGGAGAACTTTTCACCAATTTACTTTAGCACTGAGACAACATAAAATTAAGTACAGATGGGGGTTCCCTGTTAAGCTTTTCGTCCAACACCAAGACCGCTCATACACGATTACATCTGTAGATCAGGGCATGAGGCTACTAAATACCCTTGAACTCTCAAGAGCCCCAGACCCCCCCTACAAGAACCAAGAAAATTCCAGCGGCCTTGATGCCTCAGTCCCAGCATGGCTCCCACAGAACTCAACCTCTCTACAGAGGGAAATAGAACGGCCCTAACAGGACACTGGGTACTTTTTTCCCACATCACAGCCTGTTAGATCCTGCCTTTTGAACATCCTTTTGTCTTGCAGTTTGCTGAGACACCTCTCTGGAGACATAGGGAGGATCGGAGTGTACTAACGGGTACATATCTTGCTCTCTTCTCACTCCTCAATCCTCCCTCTCATGTAACAGGACTCCTTCACCAGACGATCCTCAAACAGGTAAGCAAGGAGCTCACATACGGGTACTTGACTTACTCTATTCCTAGCTCTCGGCACCATGGTTTTCTGGTCCCAGATTTGTTTTGTTTTCATGTATAGTTCTAAATATTATTGATGTTTCTTTATACACTGCATTACCTATATATAATATTTGAGATTTGCAGCCTGCTACATTTGACAAAGAAGAAGAATATCAGGATAGACATTTATTGGTCGTTGCATACTCTCAGTTGTTAATATCACAGAATTTGTTCTTGTTTGTAGGTTTATACTCAGTTAATCTAAAATGGAAGGTCCCTTCCTTTTTTCCTTCTTTTTTATTTTCTTATTCTGTAAGTAAATGTATATGGTATGCTGAAATGAGTCTCATTGCCTCACACACATTGATCTTTTCCATATCTCCTCTCTCACCATAGACCCTCTCTGATACCTCTCCCTCATGATGACAGACTACCAATCATTTTCTCTCTCCCAGATATCTAACCTGAGATTCCCCCTCTAACACTATCTCTTGTAGTTTTACACAGTTTCATAGCTTTCTGCTCCTATTCAACTAACTTACTAATCATGACTGGGGAGGTGCAGTGCATGTCACCTCCTTGCACCTCTAAACCCTCTATCTCATCATTCCTTTAACCCTAACTTGCCTACTTAAACTGCTTACTCCCTCCTGAAACCCATACCCACTTGTTTTCTTACCCTAAAAGTACAGGGACTAAACTCCCCAACCAAGCGCAGCCTTCTCTTCACTTTCCTTCGTAAAAAACACATACACATAGCCTTCATTCAGGAGACTCACTGGACTCACACACCGGAGGTCATCCGTACTTCCAAGTAGTTCCCCATACTCTTAGAAGCCACGCTCTCTTCTAAATCCAGAGGTGTAGCCATATACGTAGGAAAAAATGGCACTTATGACCCGATCTACGTTGAATGTGACCCTCAAGCGAGATTCATCATTGCCATCTGTAAATTGAGCTCTCACTTAGTCACCCTCCTCAATGTTTATGCCCCAAACATCAGACAAATCAATTTTTTTAGAACACTTCTCAAAGCAGTGGCAGCAATTAGGCAGGGAGATTTTATCCTAGGAGGGGATTGTAACTTAATTTGGGACGTGAAACTAGATAGAGCGGGACCCCCACTCTCCAGCAATGATAGAGCAACTCACTGCCTCTCCTCTGCCTTTCAACTTCTAATGGCACAGCACGGCTTATATGACACATGGCGCACCCTCCCCCCACAAGACAGGGAATACACATTCTATTCTTCCCCACACAAATCACACACACGTATCGACTACTTTTTTACTACTGCACATTACATTGAGAATATTTATTCCATATGCATTACTCCAGTTTCTTGGTCTGACCATGATTCTTTACACTTACGCTTGGGTCCTCTGGCAAGCCCTCTCCCCAAGATATGGCGAATTCAAGACTGGACTCTTACAGAACCTCTCCTTAAGACAGCCCTTCAGAACCACATTACAGACTTTTTACCCTTAACGACGACAGCCAGACCACCTCACAGACTCTCTGGGCCACTTTGAAGGCAGTAATAAGAGGACACCTTATACAGATTGAGACTGAGGCCCGCTTAAAATGTAATGCCACTTTACCTAAACTGACAATCCAACTCCGCAAGCTAAAAGCAGACCTCTCTCATTCCTATTCCCTGTCATAAACGACAAAATAGTTAAGATTTCGAAAAACAAATCCAAACTTTAGAACTTAAAAAGACGCATAATTTGTTGGAAAAGTTTAAAAAAATCTACTACCATCAGGGCAATAAAGCCTCCACCCTTCTAGCCTCCAAACTCAGACATCGAACAGCTCAAGCTAGAATTATGTCCATACAGTCCCCGCTGGGGGTTAATGTCACCGCCCCTGTGGACATTGGAAACTCATTTAAACAATACTATTCAGCCCTATACAATATAGAATCTAATTTAGAGATCCCAGCTGGCACTCCGGAGGACATCTCTATGTTTCTTAACTCTCTCTCTCTCCCCTCACTCTCCAGAGAGGGCATACCCTCCCTCACTGCCCCAATAACTATCGAGGAAATCACAACAATCATTCAAAAATTGAAATTAGGTAAGGCCCCGGGCCCTGATGGCTTTTCAGCTAGATTTTACAAAACTTTCCTTCCCCTCATAGCCCCTTTTCTTTGCAGATTCTTCCAGGAGATATTCTCTGGCTCCTCTTTTAAAGCAGAATTCCTGGAAGCAGTTATAATTACAATCTTGAAACCCGGTAAACCTCCTGACCTTTGCAGCAGCTCCCGTCCCATTTAATTAATAAATACTGACAACAAAATATACGCCAAACTATTAGCAGTTAGAGCTGCGAAAATAATCTCCCCTCTCATAGCCAACGATTAAGTGGGATTTATCCCAGATAGAGAGGGCTCGGATGCAACCAGACGAATCCTAGACGTATTGTATACAACAGCTAGAAACCCAGCTCCCTTCTTGGCCCTGTCACTTGATGCCGAAAAGGCGTTTGACAGGGTCAGGTGGGAATACTTATGGAAAACCCTGAGAACCTTCCAATTCCCCTCTACTTTTATCTCGGCGGTTAAAGCCCTTTACAACGAGCCCTCGGCCATGGTGCGCGGAGTTGGGTTTCAATCTCCCAGGTTCACGATCTCGAATGGCACTAGGCAGGGATGCCCTTTATCCCCCCTTCTGTTCGCTTTGGCCATAGAGCCCCTCGCCCAATCCATCAGGCGTAACCCTAAAGTTGGAGGTCTCCCCATAGGTACTTACACTCATAAAATCTCCCTCTATGCAGATGACGTTACCCTGTTTTTGACAGCTCCTAAGGATTCCCTCCCCACAGTGTTCACCGCCCTACAACAGTTTGGTCGCCTGAGCTTTTATAAGCTCAATGTTGCCAAAACTGAGGCCCTGCCCATAAACTTCTCCCCTGACGTCCTCACCCCTCTACAGACTGCATACCACTTCCAATGGAAAACCACCTCTCTTAAGATCTTAGGGATTCATCTTGGCCCAGACCCCACTGAGGTTATAGCTCAAAACTATTCAGATAGACTCTCTGAGTTCAGAAAGCTCCTTGAGTCCTGGGAATTCAGGGAGATTTCTTGGACCGGACACATTGCTGCGATCAAGATGTCCTTTCTCCCCAAGATCACATACCTCTTCAGATCCATCCCATATAATATTCCCAGGGCGCTCCTTAATAGATATCAAAGTCTGATCACTACATATGTTTGGGGGGATCGTAGGCCCAGAACTTCCAGACGCACTTTGGAAAAACCGATTTCGCAGGGAGGCCTAGCTTTACCAAACATAATTACCTACTATAATGCAGCCAGATTGTCGCATATCCTTCTCTGGAATGTTCCTGACAGACAGCTCAGCTGGTTTACTCTTGAGTCCTCCTTGCTGCCCCCCGGACTAAATCTTTCTTAGCTACTTTGGATACCTCTCCACCACAGACATGACATCAACTCCATACACCCCATCTTAAAACAGGCGCTACAGTTCTGGGATCAGATCAAACACAACCCAGCTATCGCCCCTTACCCTTCCCCTTTACTCAAAATTTCTGCCGCACTGTTCTGTCTACCAGACTCTCATTCTGACTTATGGCCACAACTACGAACACTACTTGTGACAGACTTTTACGAAAATGACTCCTGGCTTTCTCATCCCACAATTTGTATTAAATTTCACCTCCCCCCTACACTTAGTTTCGAAGGATATCGACTGAGCACACGCCTGCGTACCTGGGGTTACCCGAAAAGATCATTACGATCTAAGACAGTGTGGGAGAGGGCTTGGCAGGAGGCCCATAACCTTAAACATCCTCTCTCTTTCCACTACAATCTCCTCACTAACTCCCTATCCCCTCATAAAATACCACAAAATCATGCTTGGGAAAGAGAAATTGGGTTCACTGTAACACTAGACGTCTGGCATGTCAGAATCATGACTACCAAGAAGCTCCTTCATTGCACCACACTTTGGGAGCTTCACTACAAAGTTCTAGTCCGTTGGCACCTAGTCCCTGTTACATTGCATAGGATTTACCAGTGACACCCCCCTAGTTGCTGGAGAAACTGCAAAATGAATGGGTCAACACTACACATATGGTGGAACTGCCCAGTCATCCAACCGCTATGGAGGGAAATATACACACTCCTCCAATCACTTGGCCTCACCCCTCCATATACCCCAGGGGTTGCTCTCCTTCATATGCTAATGCCTTACCTTACCCCCTCGGGGGAAGCCCTTACAATTTATATCCTCATGGCCACGAAACTCACGCTTGCCATAGCTTGGAAAGACAAAAGGTCTCCTTCTCTCTCACAAGTGCTCTCCACGGTTCACTTTGTCGGACAAATGGAACAGTATTCGTATAAGGTCCTAGATAAAGTGGACTCATTCCATGAAATATGGTCCCCTTGGATCACAAAATTCCCTAAATGGGATTCAAGCAACCCAAATCCCCACAGTGAAGCGCTGTCCCCCTCCCCCCACCCCTCCTCCTTACCCTCCTTTTTTTTTTCTTCACCTCCCTTCCTTTTTCCCCCTCGCCCTCCCCCCTATTCCCTCAAACCCACTCCACATCATCTCCGTATTGCTCTACTCTCTTAACTTGGGAATACAAGTATTATCTCACCATTTCTTGCAGCCACAGCTACTTGCCATCCTCTCCCTATTATCCCCCTATGAAAAAGAGACTGCTAACTCTATACACTCTGCCTATTACCAACTTTCATTCTTAAAAAGTTTTTTACATGTTTAATATATGAGATTATTGTTGATCTATGTACAATCGCCTCAAAGGCATTATTATGTTATCATGAAATTTGTCTCAAAAAAAAAAAATTTTGATTAAAAAAAACACTGGGCACTTCTCAAAAATGATGACATTAGACATGTGCACGGCTAAAAAATTCGGTTCGTTTTCGGTTCGGATCGATTAGGACTTTTCGAATTTCGTTTCGGATCGAATCGGATTCGGCAAAATTTGAATAAATTTGTTTCGGATTTATTCGGATCCGAATAAATTTGTTTCGGATTTATTCGGATTCGGCTGAATTCAGTTCTATTCGGTTAAGAAATTCGGTATGTCTTAGTACACTAAGTCACTAACACCCATAAACTACCTATGAATCACTAAACCGAGGCCCCCACACATCGCAAACCCTATAATAACATTATTTAACCCCTAATCTGACGATCGGATATCGCCGCAACCTACATTATAGCTATTAACCCCTAATCTGCTGTCCCTAACACCGCCGACCCCTACATTATAGTTATTAACCCCTAATCTGCCCCCCCCCAACGTCGCCGCAATCTAACTACAAGTATTAACCCCTAATCTGCCGACCCGATATCGCCGTTGCCTACATTATAGCTATTAACCCCTAATCAGCTGTCCCTAACACCGCCGACCCCTACATTATAGTTATTAACCCCTAATCTGCCCCCCCAACGTCGCCGCAATCTAACTACAAGTATTAACCCCTAATCTGCCGACCCGATATCGCCGCCGCCTACATTATAGCTATTAACCCCAAATCTGGTGTCCCTAACACCGCCGACCCCTACATTATAGTTATTAACCCCTAATCTGCCCCCCCCCAACGCCGCCGCAATCTAACTACAAGTATTAACCCCTAATCTGCCGACCCAATATCGCCGCCGCCTACATTATAGCTATTAACCCCTAATCTGCTGTCCCTAACACCGCCGACCCCTACATTATAGTTATTAACCCCTAATCTGCCCCCCCTAACGTCGCCGAAATCTAACTACAAGTATTAACCCCTAATCTGCTGACCGGATATCGCCGCCGCCTACATTATAGCTATAAACCCCTAATCTGGTGTCCCTAACACCGCCGACCCCTACATTATAGTTATTAACCCCTAATCTGCCCCCCCCAACGTCGCCGCAATCTAACTACAAGTATTAACCCCTAATCTGCCGACCCGATATCGCCGCCGCCTACATTATAGCTATTAACCCCTAATCTGGTGTCCCTAACACCGCCGACCCCTACATTATAGTTATTAACCCCTAATCTGCCCCCCCAACGTCGCCGCAATCTAACTACAAGTATTAACCCCTAATCTGCCGACCCGATATCGCCGCCGCCTACATTATAGCTATTAACCACTAATCTGGTGTCCCTAACACCGCCGACCCCTACATTATAGTTATTAACCCCTAATCTGCCCCCCCCAATTTCGCCGCAATCTAACTACAAGTATTAACCCCTAATCTGCCGACCGCAAATTGCCGCCACTATAATAAATGTATTAACCCCTAAACCGCCGCACTCCCGCCTCGCAAACACTATAATACATTTTATTAACCCCTAATCTGCCCTCCCTAACATCGCCGCCACCTACCTACAATTATTAACCCCTAATCTCCCGCCCCCGACGTCGCCGCTACTATAATAAGGTTATTAACCCCTAAACCAAAGTCTAACCCTAACACTAACACCCCCTAACTTAAATATAATTTAAATAAAATGAAATAAGTTTACTATAGTTAAATAAATGAATCCTATTTAAAACTAAAGACTTACCTGTAAAATAAACCCTAAAATAGCTGCAATATAACTAATAGTTACATTGTAGCTATTTTAGGATTTATTTTTATTTTACAGGCAACTTTGTATTTATTTTAACTAGGTACAATAGTTATTAAATAGTTAATAACTATTTAATAACTACCTAGCTAAAATAAATACAAATTTACCTGTAAAATAAATCCTAACCTAAGTTACAATTACACCTAACACTACACTATCATTAAATTAATTAAATAAATGAATCATATTTAAAACTAAATACTTACCTGTAAAATAAACCCTAATATAGCTGCAATATAACTAATAGTTACATTGTAGCTATTTTAGCATTTATATTTATTTTACAGGCAACTTTGTATTTATTTTAACTAGGTACAATAGCTATTAAATAGTTATTGACTAATTAATAGCTACCTAGTTAAAATAATTACAAAATTACCTGTAAAATAAATCCTAACCTAAGTTACAATTAAACCTAACACTACACTATCATTAAATAAATTAACTACAAGTACCTACAATTATCTACAATTAAATAAACTAAAGTACAAAAAACCCCCACTAAATTACAAAAAAAAACCCCCACTAAATTACAAAAAATAAAAAATAAATATTACAAGAATTTTAAACTAATTACACCTAATCTAAGCCCCCTAATAAAATAACAAAGCCTTCCAAAATAAAAAAAAATGCCCTACCCTATACTAAATTACAAAAGTTAACAGCTCTATTACCTTACCAGCCCTGAACAGGGCCCTTTGCGGGGCATGCCCCAAAGAAAACAGCTCTTTTGCTTGTAAAAAAAAAACACAATCCCCCCCCCCACATTACAAGCCACCACCCACATACCCCTACTCTAACCCAAACCCCCCTTAAATAAACCTAACACTACCCCCCTGAAGATCTCCCTACCTTGAGTCGTGTTCACCCAGCCGGGCCGAAGTCTTCATCCGATGGGGCAGAAGAGGACATCCAGACCGGCAGAAGTCTTCATCCAAGTGGGGCAAGAAGAGGTCTTCCATCCATCATACAAGTACCAAAAAACAAACAAACACTAAATTACCAAAAATAATAAAATATTACAATAATTTTAAACTAATTACACCTAATCTAAGCCCCCTACTAGCTATTAATATAGCTACAATATAACTAATAGTTACATTGTAGCTATTTTAGGATTTATATTTATTTTACAGGCAACTTTGTATTTATTTTAACTAGGTACAATAGTTATTAAATAGTTAATAACTATTTAATAACTACCTAGCTAAAATAAATACAAATTTACCTGTAAAATAAATCATAACCTAAGTTACAATTACACCTAACACTACACTATCATTAAATTAACTAAATAAATGAATCCTATATAAAACTAAAGACTTACCTGTAAAATAAACCCTAACATAGCTGCAATATAACTAATAGTTACATTGTAGCTATTTTAGCATTTATATTTATTGTACAGGCAACTTTGTATTTATTTTAACTAGGTTCAATAGCTATTAAATAGATATTGCTATTTAATAGCTACCTAGTTAAAATAATTACAAAATTCCCTGTAAAATAAATCCTAACCTAAGTTACAATTAAACCTAACACTACACTATCATTAAATAAATTAACTAGAAGTACCTACAATTAAATACAATCAAATAAATTAAACTAAAGTACAACCCCCCCCCACTAAATTACAAAAAATAAAAAAATATTACAAGAATTTTAAACTAATTACACCTAATCTAAGCCCCCTAATAAAATAACAAAGCCTCCCAAAATAAAAAAATGCCCTACCCTATACTAAATTACAAAAGTAATCAGCTCTATTATCTTAAAAGGGCCTTTTGCGTGGGGCATGCCCCAAAGAAAACAGCACCACCCACATACCCCTACTCTAACCCAAACCCCCCTTAAATAAACCTAACACTACCCCCCTGAAGATCTCTCTACCGTGTCTTCACCCAGCTGGCCGAAGTCTTCATCCGATCGGGCAGAAGAGGACATCCAGACCGGCAGAAGTCTTCATCCAAGCAGGGCAAGAAGAGGTCTTCCATCCATCAGAAGTCTTGATCCAGGCGGCATCTTCTCTGTTCATCCATCCGGAGTGAAGCGGCAGCATCCTGAAGACATCCCACGCAGAGCATCCTCTTCTTTCTTGATCCGACGACTAAGTGACTGTACCTTTAAGTGACGTCATCCAAGATGGCGTCCCTTGAATTCCGATTGGCTGATAGGATTCTATCAGCCAATCGGAATTAAGGTAGGAAAAATCTGATTGGTTGATTCAATCAGCCAATCAGATTCAAGTTCAATCCGATTGGCTGATCCAATCAGCCAATCAGATTGACCTCACATTCTATTGGCTGTTCCGATCAGCCAATAGAATGCGAGGTCAATCTGATTGGCTGATTGGACTTCGGCCCGCTGGGTGAAGACACGGTAGGGAGATCTTCAGGGGGGTAGTGTTAGGTTTATTTAAGGGGGGTTTGGGTTAGAGTAGGGGTATGTGGGTGGTGGGTTGTAATGTGGGGGGGGTATTGTGTTTTTTTTTACAGGCAAAAGAGCTGTTTTCTATGGGGCATGCCCCCGCAAAAGGCCCTTTTAAGGCCTGGTAAGGTAATAGAGCTGATTACTTTTGTAATTTAGTATAGGGTAGGGCATTTTTTTATTTTGGGGGGCTTTGTTATTTTATTAGGGGGCTTAGATTAGGTGTAATTAGTTTAAAATTCTTGTAATTGTTTTTATTTTTTGTAATTTAGTGTTTGTTTTTTTGTACTTTAGTTTAGTTTATTTCATTGTATTTAATTGTAGGTACTTGTAGTTAATTTATTTAATGATAGTGCAGTGTTAGGTTTAATTGTAACTAAGGTTAGGATTTATTTTACAGGTAATTTTGTAATTATTTTAACTAGGTAGCTATTAAACAGTAAATATCTATTTAATAGCTATTGTACCTAGTTAAAATAAATACAAAGTTGCCTGTAAAATAAATATAAATGCTAAAATAGCTACAATGTAACTATTAGTTATATTGTAGCTATATTAGGGTTTATTTTACAGGTAAGTCTTTAGTTTTATATAGGATTCATTTATTTAGTTAATTTAATGACAGTGTAGTGTTAGGTGTAATTGTAACTTAGGTTAGGATTTATTTTACAGGTAAATTTGTATTTATTTTAGCTAGGTAGTTATTAAATAGTTCTTAACTATTTAATAGCTATTGTACCTAGTTAAAATAAATACAAAGTTGCCTGAAAAATAAATATAAATCCTAAAATAGCTACAATGTAACTGTAAGTTATATTGTAGCTATATTAATAGCTAGTAGGGGGCTTAGATTAGGTGTAATTAGTTTAAAATGATTGTAATATTTTATTATTTTTGGTAATTTAGTGTTTGTTTGTTTTTTTGTACTTTTCTGATGGATGGAAGACCTCTTCTTGCCCCGCTTGGATGAAGACTTCTGCTGGTCTGGATGTCCTCTTCTGTCCCATCGGATGAAGACTTCGGCCCGGCTTGGTGAACACGACTCAAGGTAGGGAGATCTTCAGGGGGGTAGTGTTAGGTTTATTTAAGGGGGGTTTGGGTTAGAGTAGGGGTATGTGGGTGTTGGGTTGTAATGTGGGGGGGGGTATTGTGTTTTTTTTTTACAGGCAAAAGAGCTGTTTTCTTTGGGGCATGCCCCCGCAAAAGGCCCTTTTAAGGGCTGGTAAGGTAATAGAGCTGTTAAATTTTGTAATTTAGTATAGGGTAGGGCATTTTTTTCTTTTGGGGGGCTTTGTTATTTTTAGAAATTCTTGTAATATTTTTTTATTTTTTGTAATTTAGTGGGGGGGGGTTTGTACTTTAGTTTAGTTTATTTAATTGTATTTAATTGTAGGTACTTGTAGTTAATTTATTTAATGATAGTATAGTGTTAGGTTTAATTGTAACTTAGGTTAGGATTTATTTTACAGGTAATTTTGTAATTATTTTAACTAGGTAGCTATTAATTAGTCAATAACTATTTAATAGCTATTGTACCTAGTTAAAATAAATACAAAGTTGCCTGTAAAATAAATATAAATGCTAAAATAGCTACAATGTAACTATTAGTTATATTGCAGCTATATTAGGGTTTACTTTACAGGTAAGTATTTAGTTTTAAATACGATTCATTTATTTAATTCATTTAATGATAGTGTAGTGTTAGGTGTAATTGTAACTTAGTTTAGGATTTATTTTACAGGTAAATTTGTATTTATTTTAGCTAGGTAGTTATTAAATAGTTATTAACTATTTAATAACTATTGTACCTAGTTAAAATAAATACAAAGTTGCCTGTAAAATAAAAATAAATCCTAAAATAGCTACAATGTAACTATTAGTTATATTGCAGCTATCTTAGGGTTTATTTTACAGGTAAGTCTTTAGTTTTAAATAGGATTCATTTATTTAACTATAGTAAACTTATTTCGTTTTATTTAAATTATATTTAAGTTAGGGGGTGTTAGTGTTAGGGTTAGACTTTGGTTTAGGGGTTAATAACCTTATTATAGTAGCGGCGACGTTGGGGGCGGGAGATTAGGGGTTAATAATTGTAGGTAGGTGGCGGCGATGTTAGGGAGGGCAGATTAGGGGTTAATAAAATGTATTATAGTGTTTGCGAGGCGGGAGTGCGGCGGTTTAGGGGTTAATACATTTATTATAGTGGCAGCGATTTGCGGTCGGCAGATTAGGGGTTAATACTTGTAGTTAGATTGCGGCGACGTTTGGGGGGGCAGATTAGAGGTTAATAACTATAATGTAGGGGTCGGCGGTGTTAGGGACAGCAGATTAGGGGTTAATAGCTATAATGTAGGCGGCGGCGATATTGGGTCGGCAGATTAGGGGTTAATACTTGTAGTTAGATTGCGGCGACGTTGAGGGGGGCAGATTAGGGGTTAATAACTATAATGTAGGGGTCGGCGGTGTTAGGGACACCAGATTAGGGGTTAATAGCTATAATGTAGGCGGCGGCGATATCGGGTCGGCAGATTAGGGGTTAATACTTGTAGTTAGATTGCGGCGACGTTGGGGGGGGCAGATTAGGGGTTAATAACTATAATGTAGGGGTCGGCGGTGTTAGGGACAGCAGATTAGGGGTTAATAGCTATAATGTAGGTGGCGGCGATATTAGGTCGGCAGATTAGGGGTTAATACTTGTAGTTAGATTGCGGCGACGTTGGGGGGGCAGATTAGGGTTTAATAACTATAATGTAGGGGTCGGCGGTGTTAGGGACACCAGATTAGGGGTTAATAGCTATAATGTAGGCGGCGGCGATATCGGGTCGGCAGATTAGGGGTTAATACTTGTAGTTAGATTGCGGCAACGTTGGGGGGGGCAGATTAGGGGTTAATAACTATAATGTAGGGGTCGGCGGTGTTAGGGACACCAGATTAGGGGTTAATAGCTATAATGTAGGCGGCGGCGATATCGGGTCGGCAGATTAGGGGTCAATACTTGTAGTTAGATTGCGGCGACGTTGGGGGGGGGCAGATTAGGGGTTAATAACTATAATGTAGGGGTCGGCGGTGTTAGGGACACCAGATTAGGGGTTAATAGCTATAATGTAGGCAGCGGCGATATCGGGTCGGCAGATTAGGGGTTAATACTTGTAGTTAGATTGCGGCGACGTTGGGGGGGGCTGATTAGGGGTTAATAACTATAATGTAGGTGGCGGCGGTGTTAGGGACAGCAGATTAGGGGTTAATAGCTATAATGTAGGTGGCGGCGATATTCGGTCGGCAGATTAGGGGTTAATAAAATAATGCAGGTGTCAGCGATAGCGGGGGCGGCAGATTAGGGGTTAATAAGTGTTAGATTAGGGGTGTTTAGAGACTCGGGGTACATGTTAGGGTGTTAGGTGCAGATTTAGTGTTTCCCCATAGGAAACAATGGGGCTGCGGTGTTAGTTTTTTTTCAGCCGAAACTCCCATTGTTTCCTATGGGGAAATGCCGAATTTTACCGAGCTAATTCGGATTTATTCGGAGATACGACAGATATTTCGGATTCATTCGGTAGATTCGGAAGTATTTTAATTCGGAAATCCGAATCGATCCGAATCTCCGAATTTACCGAATTTTCCGAATAAATCCGAAACGAACCGCACATGTCTAGATGACATCATTGGGGCACAACTAACTGAACAACCCAGATTTATATATCGAAAAACTAATAACCTGAGGAACTCCATAGCTCCAAGCATTCCAAAAAGAAAATAAATGGTCTAATTGAGAGGGACTACTCAGGTAAAAAGCTACGTTTTTTTTTTCCATGCCTAAGCTGTAAAGCTTGTAAGTGCGGGACAAAAGCTAGTCACTTTATCTCTAGTAACACAAAGGTTAAGTATGCCATTAAAAATTTGGTCAGATGCCAAGATAAAGGAGTGATATACCTCATACAATGCCCATGTGGGCTACAATACATTGGACAAACATTGAGGTCACTCAGAGACAGAATTAGGGAACACCTACTCCTAATTAAAAAAAACAATGTAGAAACACCACTCTACAAACATTTCACATTGAAACATCAAGGTGATGTAAAAAGCCTTAAATATCTAGGCATACAGAAACTAAACAAAAATTGGAGAGGAGGTGACCATGAATAAAGACTCCTAGTTTCTGAATCTAAATGGCTATTCAGTTTAGATTGTTTTTTCCCCAAAGGTTTAAACCACAAAGAGGATTTAACACATCTCATAAATATGAACATCTAAGAAAACTTATTGACGGTACACAGTAATTGTAGAAGTGTATTTACGTCATATATATGGTCCAAAATGCTTGTTGGTATATCTATTTTCGACATTCAGATGTCTTTATAATATACTTCCCCAATAGTGCAACCATGATTCTAATAGAATCAATCTACCAACAACCAGTCTACCAGAGAGTGACTGATACTATAACCTAAAGAGGCTGAATATATGTCAATATGCATTTTACACTCACTGTATCATATAAAGTCTATATCCACATATTATCTTCATCTTGCTCCCCATGGGATACCTGAGTTTTTATATGCAGCATATTAAATATTAACATCAATATAAACAACAACCTGTAAGCTACATGGTTTTATCTAACTAACAGCCCTTCTAAGCTATATGATTAAGTAAGTAAATTATTCATTTATAACTAAATTCTAGTTATCCAACAATAGATTTATTGAGGAAGTGACTTGTTTACTTTGGATATGTACATGTCAATGGAATAGCTAGAGAAGCTTTAAGTATTAAGCATATAGGATCTACATTATAATTGATCTAACATTAAATTTCTCTTAAATATATACATATCACCATACAGTCACACATATATAACATCTGGTTCTATATGTGTATTCACACTATTTGTACCAGACTCCATACACTCCACTAGATGTGCTCTATAGGGAACTTTATATGGAAAATAGTTACTAAACCCATTTAATTTGGATAATAGTACAAGTGGCAAACTGATTTACATATGGTTAACACTAATCCATATACAGCCACCTTGAATTTACATCAGTTTCTTTTGTTGTGCCTCATGTATGACACTATCAATACCCCTGATGTTGTGCAAAGTTAAAGCATGCTCATAAACATATGCCTATAGCTCCCATTATGGGGGCAACACACCAATTTTATCAGATTGTTTCACAGAAGATACAGTTATATAATTCATTAGTTTAGACAATAGCACAAAAGCTGGAATGATCTATATACGGTAACTTTTTATTATTTATATTTCTTACTATTATTTTTATTTTTACTGTTACCAGTCTCACCTCATCTTGGATGTTGTGCAAAGTTTATGGAACATAAACATATACGGATAAATATAATTTTACGACACTAAGCTTATGGGGTCCGTCGTCAGCTCTTAAGGTGGTTGTATTTTATTAGCTATAAACGTATATATGTATTGGTCAAAGTACCTCCTTATACTGATATATAACTCTCTCTACTCTGTCTAGAGAAGTAACAGGGATGTTTTGGATGTTGTGCAAAACTTTTTTGGAACATAAACATACAATACGGAATATATTTTTATGACACTAGGCTGATTATTAGGTTCATTGCTAGCTCCCAAATGGTTATAATGTATGCTATGTGAAAACAAGATGTTAGCTATAACCGTATACATGTATTAATCAAAATATGTCTACTTTTAGTCAATTTACCTATATTAATATATATCTCTCTCCAATTTATTTAAAAACGGTACAATGGAATGTCTAGAGGTATTATAGACCGAAAGGAAATATATGCCATGTCTCTATGGCAATAGAATACCACGAACAGATGATAAATGGGAAGTCTGTTTTTGGTGAAAAGATAGGGAAGGTCTATCTAATATGGTAAATAATAGGGTATCCATTATACACAAAAATTCTTCATATATTTCTTTTCCTTATTTGGTGTTATCCGAAAATGTAGTTCTATTTCCAATACATTATTAGTAGATCATAGGGAGTGACGCTGAGAATCACGCCATTTCCGGTGCTAAGTATTGGCAATCATCGGTATCTATAGCAACACTACCACTGTCGGACCGGAAGTGACGTCGAAGTACACGTTACTTCCGGTTCTGTTGCGATACCAACTTGGGACTCAGTTGTCGGTATCAATAGCAACACTACCACCGCCGGACCGGAAGTGACGTTGTAGTAAATGTCACTTCCGGTTCTGTTGTGATAACAACTTGGGACTCAACTATATCAACGAAACGGAACTGTTGCGCATGTATATATTAAATAGAAGCTACATAAACGCTTATTATATTCAAACAAGATAGCTTTTATATGTGTCATTTAAAAACGGAAGTGATACCGATAGACGATGACACTTCCGGTTTTTAACATTACTTGGTACATAGGGGAATTTTTTAATGTTACACAGGAAGGTGAATAGGTTTGGTGCCTAAACACCACAGGAAGTCAAGTTCTAAAACATTATTGCACACTGTATATAAGGCTATATGGCATTACCAATACTTCAGTCTTGAGAAAGGCCCAATACTAAGGGCCGAAATGCGTCGACAGTTTGGTAAGCCTTATTCTATTTGTTTTATATTGTTTTTAGCTATATTGCACCATTGCGTATTATGTTTTACAGGTCAAGTATGTTAATACAAGTCATCACTTAAGAAGATCCATTTTCCCACAGAGAGATTTATAGTTTTTGGATCACACACCATGTTTTCACTTAAAGAGATACATTTTTATAAAAAAAAAAAAAAATTCATTTTTTATATTTTTTCACTCTTTGGTCACACTCTTTTATAATTTTGAATATTTTTGCACTTTTTGGATATTTCATCACCATTTACTATCACCATCACCCACTGGAATATATCACTACTGGAAAATTTCTACATTTGGGACATATTTCATCTGTGACTTTAGTATTCATTTATTGGAACTATAGAAGATTCATTTGCTCTAGAGGTGCACCTCAGACAATTGTTTAGACCAGTATAACATTATTTATTGCATTTTATTCTGTATATGGTGCTTATTGTATTGCACATTGTACACATTTATTGGTTTTAATATAAACCTTTTATAGATTTTTAGTCATTTTACATTAAATACCTTTTTAACCACAACCTTCTGGCGCTCTTTACACTATTGTTCTAACTTTAGTATAGTGGGGTGATGTGGGCGGATGGCAGATTAGGGGATAATTATATTTAAATAGTGTTTGCGGAAGGGTGGCGGTTTAGGGGTAAATACGTTTATTATAGTGGTGACAATGTCAGGGAGCGGGGGAATAGGGGTTAATAAGTTTAATATAGTATTTGCGATGCAGGAGGGCCTTAGTTTAAGGGTTAATAGGTAGTTTATGGGTGTTTAGTATACTTTGTAGCAGATTAGTAATGAGTTTTATGTTACAGATTTGTACCGTAAAAGTCATAACTACTACTTTTAGATGGCGTTACGGATCTTGTCTTTCCGTAGGCTTTCCGTACACCTATATCGACAAGACTTATAATGGCTAGTAATCTAGCTCTTACTTATTACTTTGCTATGACCAATTACAGACAGATATAAAGGAGTTCCTGCAATCAATTGCTGTGTACCCGTTGCAGTGTCATTGTTTGGAAGATTTTTTTTTTAATACCTCCAATAAAAGCTGCTAAGTCGAAAAGATGGAAAGATACAAATAAATAATGAATACTGCAAATTTTAGATCATTTAATAAAACATTTTATTTGTAGTTCATTTGATTGAGTTTAATTTTCCTTTCATTTAGGATAAAGCTTACTACCTAAAAAAAAAACCTCAGTCATCCCAAGAGAATTGTGCTGTGCTGTGGAGATATATCAGATTCAGTAAGAACCTGCTCTCCTGATACCTGAAATAATATATGAAAATGACACTGCATTGATATCCTTGAACACATTTTGTTATTTTTAAATTGAATACATCATACAATGAACATAGCATCATACAATTCTAGTGGATAAGCACAGCTGCATTGTTGATGTGCAGAATGTCTTCTCTCTACTGAGTATAGTGCCTGCAGTGCGTATAGCATCTTTTTTCCTCATTATACAGTAGCAAAGTAGCCATGCCATAATCCCTGGTTGCTGTCTGTAACTAAAACATTCACTGAGGAAGGTGTATGACAAATGTACTTTGTTGTCAGACTCACAGACATCCTACAATCCTTGGTAGATATAATCCAAACACTATTTACTGACCTCGTATATCCTGGTTTAAAGTCTGCCCAAGTTGCCGATTTAATCCATCCTGATTAGGTGACTGTCCAGTCCTGTCTACAGGTTGTTAATCCTGTATATTCTAGGAACTGTCCATTCCAGCTTTTGCATTGCTGATTCATCCATTCCAGATTACAAACTCCATTTTGGCTTCTATATCACTAAGGCCACTGTAATACTCTTTCCCACTGGCCCTCACCCACTCTCCATCTCATTGACCCATTATCAATGTAAGGCTGAAACTCTCTTTCTCCTTTTGGTTGCCTTTGCCCAACTATTGGAACCTCATTATTATCATTCATTTGTAAAGTGCCACCAAATTCTCATTATTATCATTCATTTGTAAAGTGGCCACTGAATTCTGTAGTATTGGGCACATGTGTAAAGGTACATAATGAAACTGATTAATGATTAAAAACAAAATATATGTAATTGACCTGGGAAAAGAGTCCTGCTCCAAAAGTATAGAATCTGTCACATGGCCTCATGTAAACCCAGTCCTTTTCTTTCTAATAAACGGCTAGATTACGGGTTTTTGCGGTACAGTTATACCACTGAAAAATTGGCTATTGCGTGTGGAATGGCCATGAAAGCAAATTACGAGTCGCGGCAGTATAACTATACCACAAGCTTTTTAGCCTGTAACGCAACGTCCATTCCGCACTAAAAAAATTAAGTTTGAGTGTGGGATTTTCATAGCGCCTGTATTACAGGTTGCGCGGTCCGACTAAGATGCTTGTGTTACAGCCTATACCAACATGATACATACCGCCACCTGAGAGCAGTAGCTATGGATTTTGTGTAACAAAAATGTTTCACAAAACTCATAACTAAAATGTTACAAAGTACATTAACACCCATAAACTACCTATTAACCCCTAAGTCGCCATCCTCCCGCATCACAAACACTATATTAAGCTTATTAACCCCTAATCTGCCACCTACCCACATTGCGACTATTAAATAAACCTATTAACCCTTAATCCTCTGCTCCCCAACATCACCGACACTGATAAAAGTTATTAACCCCGAATCCACAGCTCCCGACATCGCTGACACTAATAAAAGTTATTAACCCCTAAACTGCCACCCCCCACATTGCAAAAAACTAAATTAAGCTATTAACCCCTAAACCTAACACCCCTCCCCTAACTTTAGATTAAAATTACAATATACTGTAAATATCTTTAAAAAAATAAAAACTTACCCGTGAAATAAAAAAAAAACTAAGTTTAAGCTATGGGGCTGATTTATCAAAGGGTCAATCTCGATGCATTCGCTGGAGTCAATACGCTCACCAGACATCGCTGCTGCGAATCTTCATATGACACAGCTGTCAAAAACACTCACATCAAGTACGGAGCGATGAGCATTGGACTGTTGATAAATAAGAGTTATCGATATTCTGATATTCGGATATTCTGTTTTTTTCAACTTTATTTATACCATATCATTACGATCTACGACAACGCACATTTCTCTAAAGCTAATCTTTTATTTTTCATCTGTTAATGTCCAAGAAATAACTAGATTTATACCTAAACACACAAGAATATCCCATAGAAAGTATATTTTTTGTTTTATTTATTTGTTATACAAAAACTCTGATATATGATATTTTTACATAAATTAATGTGTATTTGTATTTCTAGAAATCATGACATTACTATCTCATGTTTTTTTTCTTTTTTTTTTTAAATGATTATTAATGCTAGAATTTGTACATATATCTCAGCACATACTTGTGTATATATATGTGTTACGTCAGAAATCTCTTCCAAACATATTTACATGTCCCTAAATTTTATTTTGTTCTAAACAATGTTGTTTTTCATATCTCTGTGTTAATTTATATCACTATATGTATATAATGTAAATTTATTATTATTCTGAGGAAGAATAATTAAGACTATAACATGTAATCAGGGTATCATAGGTATTTATTTGCAAACAATTTATATTTTTATTTCATGTAAAGTGATTTGAACAGCCAATAGGATTTCAGTAGCTCTCATCCTATTGGCTGATTTGAAAAGCCAATAGGATTTAAGAAGCTCTTATCCTATTGGCTGATTTGAATTTGAAGAATCAAATCAGCCAATAGGAATGCAAGGTATGCCATTTTGAAACGAGTACCTTGCATTAAACTTCAGTGTACAACAGTGATCATATGGAGAGGACGCTCTACACAAGATGTCATCGCATTCCAGGTAAACAGGTTTTTTTTTTATTATTCTTTTGGGTGTTTGTTTTTTTTAGATTAGGGATGGGCACTTGTAAAAGCGCTGAATGCCCTTTTAATGGCAGTAAAAGAGCTATATGCCCTTTTAAGGGCAATTCCCATACAAATGCCCCTTCAGTTAGGTCTTTTTATTTTCGGGGGGTTTACTTTTAGGGGGGACATAGTAATTTTTTAAGATAAAACAGTTTTTTAACTTAGGGAAATGCCCTACAAGAGGCCTTTTTAAGGGGTATTGGTAGTTTATTGTAGCTTAGGCAGTGTTTTTATTTTGGGGGTTAATAACTTTTATTAGTGTTGGCGATGTCTGGGAGCTGCAGAATTTTTGTTAACAACTTTAATTAGTGTAGTCGATGTCGGGGGTGGCGGATTAGGGGTGTTTAGACTTAGGGGGATAACAGATGAACAAAGGATTGCAGGTACTTAGGGTTTATGTTAGGGTGTTAGGTTTAAATGTAACTTTCTTTTCCCCATAGACATCAATTCCCATTAATGTCTATGGGGGAAAGCGTGCACAAGCACATAAACTCAGCCCTTGGCTTTTGTGCGGTATGGTGCTTAACGCACCATAACGCACAGCACAATTGGATACATTTCTGTCTATAAACAAAATTCATGGATATGATTGCTAGTATTAAATGGGTCACCTTTTAGTGGGATTATTTAAGCTTAACTGGAGCTTTTTGTATATATTTTAGATTTGTATAGGTTGAACTCGATGGACTTCGGCCTTTTTTCAACCTCATCTGCTATGTTACTATGTTACTATGTTACAAGGAGGTCTTTCAGTAACTCGTTATGGCAGCACTATGGAGAATGCAATAACGCATATTTTTTGGCGTTATTTTCGCACACTGTTTAGCGCAAAACTCATAATCTAGGTGATATTTAGCATATAGAACTGGTTTTCAAGCCTGTCCTTAGGCCTTCCTAACAGGACACATTTTGAGGATATCTGAATTAGAGCACAAATCATCAGCTAAATAGTAAAATTAGTTATTTTACTTGCTCTCATCCAAGGTAATCCTGAAAATCTGGCCCGTTGGGGAGGTCTGAGGACAGGTTTGAAAAGCAGTGGAATTAAGCCATGGGAAGAGTGATTCTTATGCAGTACATGTTTTATTTATTAACCATAAAATGCTAGTTTTTGTTCAAACTGTAAACGCATGGAAAACAAGCAATGTTTTTTAAAGAAAATAGCCGTGTTTATATCAAATACAGTACAATTGCAATGTTAGAAAACATATAAAAAGGGGGGAGTTCAAACACCAACAGTTGAGTTTGTTAATAAAAAACATAACTTTAAAGAGATATATTTTGAAGAGATCATGGCCTTTCAAATAGAAAAATTCAAACATGCTCAGTTTGTGAGAATGCTGGGGAAAATACGCAATAAACAGTAACCAATCAGAAGAGAATGATAGGCTCAACTTTTCTAGATGGCCCACCCTTCACAATACCAGTTGGCTTAACCAATTAGGACTCTCCAAAAATCTACAAATATAAAAAATATCAAAATAATTTATAAGACTGTTGCATGAGATCTTAAGAAGACAAGTTTCTGTTTGAATGAGAACCTGTGGACACAAAAAAGCTTAGAAAGGGTGTTTTATTTCAGTGCTTTTTTTCTTTTTTAAATCTGTCATTTTGTTTAGTGTAACAAATGAGGTTGTTTATTGTTAGAGGGTTGTGATAATATTAGTTAGGGAAATTATATTTAGGGGGTTGTTTTCATTGGGGAGTTAGTCACATGCTTAATTGTAGTTTCATGGGAGGTAACTATGGCTAGGGACTATTTTATTGGCGTGTTTTGTAAACTGATAAATGTTTTTCATTTGAACCCTAAAGTAATCTAGTGTCTATGGTTTACTTAAACGTTTTACAGGCAAGTGTGCTATGTGTGGTCACAATTTTTCTACCCTTGTTTTAATTGGGTTACTTATTGTAAGGGTTGATTGTGCTGGGGTGAGTTTTATATAAGTTAAGAATAAATTGTGGTGGAAATTTGCAGGATGTTTTGCTATAGGGAGATATTAGGAAGTTGCATTTAGGATAACAGAAGCAGGCAACAGTCGTGTTTTTTTGCTTTGTTTACTTCTTTATTGTATATATTACACTTGCACATATGTAATGACTGGGGCTAGAAAATCCCTACCATTTATTAACTTGCAAATAGTGTGTAAATATCAGCTAGATAAGTGTTTCCCAACCTCGGTCCTCAAGTACCCCCAACAGTCCTGGTTTTCATTACAGCTGAACTAGAGCACAGGTGAAATAATCAGCTGATGGGTGAGAGCAGGTTGGGTACTGATCAGCTGATTACTTCACCTGTGCACTGGTTCAGCTATAATGAAAACCAGGCATGTTGGGGGTACGTGAGGACAGCGGTTGGGAAACACTGAGCTAGATGATTACAATCTGGTAACTAAAATGGAGCCAGGATAGAAAGAGGCTGGGTAAGAGGATTCTATTTTGCTTTTGAAACCAGAAAAAATGAGCAGCATCTGAGGTCTCATATAAGGCAATATAACCATTGAATATAGCTTTAGCAGGTTTTATTTCAGGAATTGGAGTATCAGGGAGAAATAATCAGGTCTCTTTGCTTTACTTTGAGATTCTCAAGAAATACTTACAGGGCTATATCTGGTTTAGCCAATAGGGTCAATTTATCAAGGTGGGAAACAGAACTCAACACAATCAAATACGTGATTGACACCCCCTGCTAGCAGCCGATTTGCCGCAAATCTGCAGGGGGTGGCATTGCAACAGCAGTTCACAAGAACTGCTGGTGCAATGATAAATGCCGACAGCGTATGCTATCTGCATTTATCGATGTGCAGCGGACATGATACGCTACATCGTATCATGTCCGCTCGCACATTAATAAATTGACCCCTATATCTTAAGTTGCTACATTTTTTGGGCTCTGTTTTTGGCTATCTGTATTTGTAGCAGTCACCCATTTCAATGATAGAAAGGCATTTCCTGACATTTAGTTGTAGAGGTTTATTTGCTTTCCCAATACTTCCAAGGGCTGACATATTGTTAAAAGGAGCCTGGAATCATAGACTGAAACACATGACTTCCATGTTTATAAAGTGCCCTATAGGAACCATAAACCCTTGCACTCAATCAGGTTCTAGGGTAACAAATCATGCATTATGATTTCATACATCCATGTATGAAAAGTATAAATAGATTAAATTACTGACAAAATCACTGATAAAAGATAACATTACTGACTAAGTATCTATCTTAATAATTTAGTAATTCTATTTATGTATATATTGGTTTAAATTGCATTTTTAGATGATGTTCTTTTAGAAATTGATTGTAAGAATAATAAACCAGACAATCTGGCCTCTATTTATCAAGGTCTGGCGGACCTGATCCGACAGTGCGGATCAGGTCCGCCAGACCTCACTGAATACGGCGAGCAATACGCTCACCGTATTCAGCATTGCACCAGCAGCTCACAAGAGCTGCTGGTGCAACGCCACCCCCTGCAGACTCACGGCCAATGGGCCGCCAGCAGGGTGGTGTCAATCAACCCGATCGTACTCGATTTCCGGTGATGTCTGTCCGCCTGCTCAGAGCAGGCAGACAGGTTATGGAGCAGCGGTCTTTGTGACTGCTGCTTCATAACTGCTGTTTCTGGCGAGCTTGATAGGTAGGCCCCTCAGGATGAAGTACTGTATGCACAAGAAAGGAACCAATGAGATAGACATTTCATCAAAATAACATTTACAAGCCCATACCAACTTGGCTGACTCTAGATGATATTCTGAAAAAAAAAATAATGTCAAGGTAAAAGTTTAGCTTCAGTGGGAATACAGCCAATGGTTCTTATGGAATTTAGCAATGAAAACAGCTAAACCTTTACTCATAATTTTTTGAGCTTCAATTTCCTTGTCATCATTGGTATCATATGACTGGCGAAAAGCTAATGTGGGACAACTGTTTAGAAAGGGAACGAGAGCTGATCTGGCAAGCTATATATAATCAGTTGTTGGAAAACTTCTAGAGGGGATTAGCAGGGATTATTTTCAAATTTATATTCAGGAAACAAGAAAATGAATGACAATCATCATAGTTTTATTATATATAGATCACAAAAGTAGCCGGAGTCGCAGACTTGGACCTACCCTGGTTTGCATCCTTGCTAGATAACAGATCCCAGAAAGTGAAAATAGTCACCTTCACCTCAGAAACATGTAAAATCACATGCGTAGTCCCTCAAGGATCACCCCTGCCATCCATGCTCTTCAATATCTACCTCCGCCCACTCCTCAAAATCATCAGCAACCAGAACCTGCTCTATCACTCCTACTCCGAAGACACTCAACTATACCTGTTCATCACCAACAAGAAAAACCAATACCATGCCCTGGAAAACTGCCTCTCATTGATCGAATAGTGGATGACTGAGAGCTCCCTCAAACTAAAACATAACTACTCTTCCTCCACGCAAATCGAAACAAACACCACAGCATAACACCCAACCCACCTACCATCCTCAGACAAACCATCACCCCCAGCACCAAAGCCAAAAGCCTTGGAGTAATCTTTGACTCAGACATGACAATAGTCGCATAAATAGGATCAGTAGTCAGCAGATCTTACCACCTTCTTCACCTAATACGTCAACGAATCCCCTTCATCCCTGAAGGAGACACTGCAGCTGTAGTTGGAACAATCATCAACTCCTGACTTGACCACGCAAACTCCCTCTACTTAGGACTCCCCAAATACCAAATCTCATGACTGCAAGTCGTCCAGAACACAGCCGCCAGACTGGTAACTGGAAAAAAATCCTGGGAATTGATCACACTATCCCTGAAGACACTCCATTGGCTACCCGTGAAGGATTGTGTTACATTCAAGACCCTCTGCCTCATCCACAAATGTACACAAGGAAAAGCCCCAAAAAACCTCTGCGACAAAATAAAGTACTACACCCCAAGTTGCCCTCTCCGGTCAGCCAACCAGAACCTCCTCCACATACCCAAGACCCGCTACAAATCAAAAGGCGAAAGAAGATTTGGCAGTCCAAGGACTCCG
Source organism: Bombina bombina (assembly GCF_027579735.1). NCBI lineage: Eukaryota > Metazoa > Chordata > Amphibia > Anura > Bombinatoridae > Bombina > Bombina bombina. The sequence goes on along the minus strand of NC_069499.1, from coordinate 1,297,780,470 downwards.
CTTATGGAATGCGCTAACCACAGACATCCACTCAGAAGAAAACCATCTAGCCTTCAGGAAGAAGCTCAAGACCCACCTTTTCTGAAGGCTCAGGCCTCTTCTGGCTTAAAAGCGCCTTGATGCGATTTAGTTTGTGGTTTAGTGCTATACAAGTTACTCATTCATAACATTTATAATCACATTTAAGCTTGTGCTTTTCATACCCCCCAGGGTATATGAGCACAAGATAACTAAAACTTATCCAGGATGATGAAAAAAAATACGTATGGCAGAAAAACACTGTCTGATGACCAGAAAACTGCATTAAAGTAAGCAAACTGCCCTGTAACCTCACAATTATTGTGGATTATCTGTAAAATATTCAACTTTGAAATTTCCCTCAAAGATTAAGTGAAAAATACAGCTATGATTAATTAACTCAGAATTTTCCCATACCCATCAATGCATCATATTACAAGTGGAGCATTGTTTAGCGCTCCTGCTCACGCATTCATTGCGATAGAAGTAAGCTTTTTGCACGTTGGGTTGTTTTCGTATTATGAGTTGAAAGTAAACTGTTTCACTCGCGTGCTTTCTCGATGAGTGCAAAAAGCCAACATTACAATATCGCGCACATGATAACCTATTCCCCCATAGAAGTCAATGGAGCAAAAAAGTGGGGAAAAAACTAACACCCAGATCACACGCAAAATCGATCGCATTATCTCATGTGCGCTAACCCAACATGAAAATATTAATATTTCACATTCCAATATTCGCTACATAGAAGAATATGTTCTATTTATTCATAAATAAATAATTCTATATATATATGATGTTTTTGGTACTATATATATCTATACCTATACAGGGAGTGCAGAATTATTAGGCAAGTTGTATTTTTGAGGATTCATTTTATTATTGAACAACAACCATGTTCTCAATGAACTCAAAAAACTCATTAATATCAAAGCTGAATATTTTTGGAAGTAGTTTTTAGTTTGTTTTTAGTTTTAGCTATTTTAGGGGGATATCTGTGTGTGCAGGTGACTATTACTGTGCATAATTATTAGGCAACTTAACAAAAAACAAATATATACCCATTTCAATTATTTATTTTTACCAGTGAAACCAATATAACATCTCAACATTCACAAATATACATTTCTGACATTCAAAAACAAAATAAAAACAAATCAGTGACCAATATAGCCACCTTTCTTTGCAAGGGCAATCAAAAGCCTGCCATCCATGGATTCTGTCAGTGTTTTGATCTGTTCACCATCAACATTGCGTGAAGCAGCAACCACAGCCTCCCAGACACTGTTCAGAGAGGTGTACTGTTTTCCCTCCTTGTAAATCTCACATTTGATGATGGACCACAGGTTCTCAATGGGGTTCAGATCAGATGAACAAGGAGGCCATGTCATTAGATTTTCTTCTTTTATACCCTTTCTTGCCAGCCACGCTGTGGAGTACTTGGACGCGTGTGATGGAGCATTATCCTGCATGAAAATCATGTTTTTCTTGAAGGATGCAGACTTCTTCCTGTACCACTGCTTGAAGAAGGTGTCTTCCAGAAACTGGCAGTAGGACTGGGAGTTGAGCTTGACTCCATCCTCAACCCGAAAATGCCTCACAAGCTCATCTTTGATGATACCAGCCCAAACCAATACTCCACCTCCACCTTGCTGGCGTCTGAGTCGGACTGGAGCTCTCTGCCCTTTACCAATCCAGCCACGGGCCCATCCATTTGGCCCATCAAGACTCACTCTCATTTCATCAGTCCATAAAACCTTAGAAAAAACAGTCTTGAGATATTTCTTGGCCCAGTCTTGACATTTCAGCTTGTGTGTCTTGTTCAGTGGTGGTCGTCTTTCAGCCTTTCTTACCTTGGCCATGTCTCTGAGTATTGCACACCTTGTGCTTTTGGGCACTCCAGTGATGTTGCAGCTCTGAAATATGGCCAAACTGGTGGCAAGTGGCATCTTGGCAGCTGCACGCTTGACTTTTCTCAGTTCATGGGCAGTTATTTTGCGCCTTGGTTTTTCCACACGCTTCTTGCGACCCTGTTGACTATTTTGAATGAAACGCTTGATTGTTCGATGATCACGCTTCAGAAGCTTTGCAATTTTAAGAGTGCTGCATCCCTCTGCAAGATAAATATGCTTAATTGGTAGTAGGCTTTCGAACCTATACAGCTTGGAGTAAGACAACATGCATAAAGAGGATGATGTGGTCAAAATACTAATTTGCCTAATAATTCTGCACTCCCTGTATATATATATATATATATATATATATATATATATATATATATATATATGTTATAAACAAATATATAGGAATATCTATTTATAAATACATAGAACATTTTCTGCTATTTGCAGAACATTGGAATGTGAAATATTTATAGTAAATGCACTCTATAACACTTTATTAACCCCTTAACGACCGATGACGTACCAGGTACGTCCTACAAAAATGGTCGTTAGCAACCAAGGACGTGCCTGGTATGTTCTCAGGGGTTTCAAGCGCTGGAAATGATCTTGATTGCTTCCAGCCGCTTTTAGGGTATTGCAGCGATGCCTCAATATTGAGGCATCGTGCTATACCCTTTGCTAAACAACCGATGCAGAGAGGGCCACTCTGTGGGAGGTTGCATGAGAGGGGCGGGAGGGGGGTAGGAGCAGGTGGGGGGGGCGGGAGTGGGTGGGACCGCTTACACTACGGAAAAAAGTGGGAAGGAGGGAGAGGGTGATAATAAATAAGAGTAAAATGATGTGGGAGCGGGAAGGGTGGTAGGGGAATGATGGGGGTCAGCTACACTATGGGAAAAAAAGTTTATAGATAAAAAAAATAATAAGCAAACAAATATAGGAAACTGGGTACTGGCAGACAGCTGCCAGTACCTAACATGGCAGCTTATAGCAGGGCCGCCATCAGGGGGTGAAAGGGGTGACTCCAGTCAGGGGCCCACTGGGCCAGGGGGCCCCATGAGGCAAGCACATCTATTATTAAAAAATTTATATATATATATTTATTATTTTGGCAGCCACCAGAGGGCACTACAGCAGAGTGCTATTGAGCACGGGAAATGTCATTACAAGGAGTAAAGCATTAGCATTTTAGAAGATTTCTGAGTGTGCACAGTGTGAGACACATTTCAGTTTGTACAGTGTGTGCCTGAGTCCGACAGCAGATCGCTTTCATTTGCAGTGGAGGTAGGACTTACTTAGTAAATGTTTTTTATTTCTTTGTGCAATTGCTGATTGTAACTTCAGTGTGGTAGTTGTATGGTGGAGCCAGGGGTCCATAAAATTCTTTTTTTGTGTATGCAGGGATTTTTACATCTGCATAAAATGTTATACTCTCAGGCTAAGATTGCTCAGTGTTTAAAATGAGACAGCTTAACTTAACACAGTTCAGTTTACACTACAGCTGACATACAAACAAGCCTAAACCCTGCTGGTATGAGACTGAGTACCACAGCTTATGGTTCCACCAAGACCATATAGAGTACAGCATTTTCAAAATCCATAAGGACAGCTCACAGATGGGAACATTTGTACACCCGATTTGAAGTCAACCTTTCAAAAGTACTTTTCTTCATCTACCCATTCTGACAGATCATTAATGTACAATTTTGAATTCACAGAAGTATTTTTGTTTGCACATTTACAAATATAATTCTTTAAAAAGTGATCTCTTAATTTCTGCTATTTTTTTTATCATGCATGTCACACACTATTGATTTAGGGGATGGCAATGTGCAGAAATTTTACCTCCTGTGAGTGTTTCTATGGGTGTCTGACACTGTCTGTGTTTATGTCTTTGTGCTTTTGTTTGTGTCTCTATGAGTGTGTATGTATTTTTTTCTGTGGGTCTCTCTGTGAGGGTGTGTGTGTCTGTCTTTGTGCATTTTCTGTGGCTGTCTCTGTGAGGGTGTGTGCGTATGTCTTTGTGTATTTTCTATGGATGCCTCTGTGAGGGTGGATGTGTATGTCTTTGTGTGTTTTCTATGGATGTCTCTGTGAGGGTGTGTATGCATGTCTGTGTTTTCTGTGGATGTCTCTGTGAGGTTATGTGCATATGTCTTTGTGCATTTTCTGTGGGTGTCTCTGTGAGGGTTTGTGCATATGTCTGTGTGTTTTCTGTGGGTGTCTCTGTGAGGGTGTGTGTATGTCTTTGTGTGTTTTCTGTGGATGTCTCAGTGAGGGTGTGTGTATGTATGTCTGTGTTTTCTGTGGGTGTCTCTTTGTGTATGACTTTGTGTGTTTTCTGTGGATGTCTCTTTGAATGTGTGTATGTCTTTGTGTGTTTTCTGTGGGTGTCTATAAGTGTGTATGTCTTTGTGTGTTCTGAGGCTGTCTCTGATTCCTTGGGTGTATGTGCAAGTTTGTGTTTGAGTTTGTGTGTGTTCATTGTCTGTTCCCTTTTAGGACATTTTGACCTTACTACTGATTATTCACATCTTTCTACAGACTTTGAGACAAATGAGACCTTTACGGAAGTCACCAATCCACCACTTAACCTTTCAATTATTGTTTAGGCAGTTCATGGCCCTTCCTTTCAGCCACTGCATGCTGTTGTCATCATATAGTTGGCATCTTCCTTGACAAAAAGATAATCAGAATTGAATATTTTTTCTTGTAAATCTCCTTTTTTGACAAAACTGTAGTCAACCTCATTACTGTGTGGGTGTCTGTGTCTGAGTGTGTTTGTGTGTTTCTTTGTGTGACTGCTAGAGTGTCTATATGTGAATCCTTAAGTGTGAGTGTGTGTTTCAGTGTATGAGTGTGTCTGTGTGTTTCTGTGTTAATACATTTACAACATTTCCAAGTTTGACTACACTTAGAATAAAGTGCATTTATGTTTTAGTCATTTGGTCAAAAATTGCACATGTCAAAAGGGAGGGGCCTGATCAATGGTTAAGTATGGGGCCCCAAAACTTCTAGTGGCGGCCCTGGCTAATAGGTAGAGGGGGGAGGGTCAGAGAGCTGTTTGGGGGGGGCAGGGTCATTGGGAGGTAAGGGGGAATACTACCCTGCAGAAACTATACCGTATATATTAAAAAAAAAAGCTTTTATTTTTATACTGGCAGACTTTCTGCCTGTACTTAAGATGGGGGTGGCCCTTGGGTGGGGGGGGAGGGACGAGGGCTGTTTGAGAGGGATTAGAGAGGGATCAGGGGGTGGGATGTGTCAGGTGGGAGGCTGATCTCTACACTAAAGCTAAAATTAACCCTACAAGCTACCTAATTAACCCCTTCACTGCTGGGTATAATACAAGTGTGGTGCGCAGCGTCATTTAACAGCCTTCTAATTACCAAAAAGTAATAACAAAGCCGTATATGTCTGCTATTTATGAACAAAGGGGATCACAGAGAAGCATTTACAACCATTTGTGCCATAATTGCATGAGCTGTTTTTAAATAATTTCAGTGAGAAACCAAAATTTTGTGAAAAAGTTAACTTTTTTTTATTTGATCGCATTTGATGGTGAAATGGTGGCATGGAATATACCAAAATGGACCTATATATACATGTGAAGGGTTATTCAGGTATTCCTGACAGATATCAGTGTTACAATGGAACTATCGCTAATTTAAAAAAAATGGTTTGGAAATAGCAAAGTGCTACTTGTACTTATTGCCCTATAACTTAGTCTTAAGCATAATAATACTGCCAATTTTAAGATTGAGTTTATGAACTGGCATTCCAGAAGGAGTCAATTCATTTAAAACTCAACTGTGTAATTATCCCTATCTTCCTGTGATTCATCATCAATGGAATCAGTGCTTATATAAGTAGAGGTTTCACCTTCTAACAAACTAAGAACTTCTTCATTGATCTTGTCAACATCACTATTTTTTGGACATAAAAATGCCATTTTGGCAAACTTAAAAGCATCACAATCTTTTAACTCTTCACCAAAAATCTTCTTTACAATGGAGTCTTTGCAGATCATTTGAGATGGAATTTCAAAGATATCTTCATGAAAGCCATGCTCGTTTGTCAGTAGTCCATCTCCAAGCTTTAAAAGTCAAGAGCTAAACTCAGGATCAACAGATCTTACATTAATAGTCAGCTTCAAAAGCTTAAACTTATGCCAGAGTGGGTTCAATTGTATGCTGGCTTCAACTATAGGTGATCTACTTCCATGTGCAACAACAGGAAGAGTTTGTCTGAAATCACCTCCGAGCAGAATAGTTTTGCCTCCAAAAGGGTTTGTTGTTATTCATCAACTCTTGAACGAGTTTGTCGACACATCTGAGTGCATCACTGGAAGACATGTTTGATTCATCCCAAATAATAATCTTTGCAGTATGGATCATTTGCGCATCATTAGAAGTTTGCCTCATGGAAGAGGTTGAAGTATCAAACAAAAGAACTATCAACTTAAACTGTGAGTGGTATGTTCGTACCACCTTCAAGCAAATTTGGCATAATACCTGTTGAAGCAACTGGTAATGCTACCTCACTATTTCCTCTAAATGTTCTCAACAAAGTCTTGTATAGGTAGGTTTTACCACTACCACCAGGACCACCAAGGAAATAACACCTGTGTGGTAAACTGTAATTTTCTGATGCAGCAATGATTTCTTCAAAACTTTCCCTTTGAAGGTCACTAAAATATGCCTTCATTTGGACTCCAGTATAGCTTTCAAAAGAAGCATCATAGAGATCTCTGTGATTTTCAGGTAAATTGTTTGGAGGATTTGGTAAACCAAAATGCTGACAATTTTTTGCCATTAACAATGAAAAAATCCTGAATATCTCGAAGTGCATAATTTAAACAATTTTGTCACTCTGGTGTGTGACCTGGGTGTCTTGAAAAGTCTTCAAAAAGTATTTCTTTGTACTTTTCAAAAAGCTCTTTAGCTTTTGGTGGAGACGCTAAAGCACAAATATGAGGAAAAAGCTCTTTAAGCAGTTGAGGCATCATTTCACTTGCAGCTTCATGAAGAGTTAAATCCCATGATTGACCATCTTCAAAAAGACGTTTTTGAGCTGCTTCTTAAAATGTGTGAAATTAAACACCAAAGAAGTAATTTTCCAGCCTCCAGTAAAATTAAAAGACCTTTATTATTTTTTTGCAGGGTCCATCATACAAACAACGTTTCAAACCTTAATTCGGTTCTTAACCCCTTAGTGACCGAGGACGTGCAGGGTACGTCTGAAAAAAAAAGGCAGTTAACGCCTGACGACGTACCCTGCACGTCCTCGGCTAAAGTGAGTGCTGGAAGCGATCAAGATCGCTTCCAGACACTATTACAGTACCGCAGAGATGCCTCGATGTCTAGGCATCCCTGCAGTGCTGTTCCGGAGTGCCGGGGACCGGATTGATCACTCCCCCTTGAGTGATCACTTCCGGTTTTGCTCCACGTGGAGCCCGGCAGTGCAGCAGAGCATTGGAAGCGATCGGACACACTTACGATGCTCTGCTAGTGTGCTAAGTGCCTCGGTGGGTCGAGGCACTTAGTTAGTATATAAATTAAATAAAAAATGGGGAAAAAAAAAAACGGGTAATAATATAAAAAAAGCCCCTATATAGCCCCCCCCTCCCCCATGAGGCTTCCAAAATGGCAATGCCCAGTGCATCATGGGGCCTCTGGGGGTGTCCCTAGCCTGCCTCATCATAGGGGCAAGCTAGGGTCACCCAATCTGAGCCTTCCCACAAAAAAAAAATAATAATAAAATCTCCCATTTGTCTGATCAGGTCAATATTTGTAAATATTGACTCTGATCAGTGTGGATCTCCCTCCCTCTCCTCACTTGCTATTTTGTTGGAGAGAGAGAGACCTGTATTTTAGCAGAGAGAGATTTATTTCTTTTATTTGTTAAAAAATTTAAAATCCAAAGGCTCTTTTCAGAGCCATTAACCCCTAGCTTGCCAGTGATCACTATAAATCACTGGCAGTAGCACAGCTGCACTTTTTTTTGCTGTCTGTGCATTTTTTTAGGGGTTAATTTTTGTTGTTGTATTTTTTTTTAAAAACCCAAAGGCTCCTTTCAGAGCCATTTAGCTAATTTAATTTAATTTAAAGACTATTTAACCCCTAGCTTGCCAGTGATCGCTATACATCACTGGCATTAGCATAGCTGTACTTTTTTGCTGTCTGTGCATTTTTTAGGGGTTAATTTTTGTTGTTGTAATTTTTTAAACCCCAAACGCTCCTTTCAGAGCCATTTAGCTAATTTAATTTAAATAGTATTTAACCCCTAGCTTGCCAGTGATCGCTATAAATCACTGGCATTAGCATAGCTGTACTTTTTTGCTGTCTGTGCATTTTTTTAGGGGTTAATTTTTGTTGTTGTAATTTTTTAAAAACCCAAAGGCTCCTTTCAGAGCCATTTAGCTAATTTAATTTAAAGAGTATTTAACCCCTAGCTTGCCAGTGATCGCTATAAATCACTGGCATTAGCATAGCTGTACTTTTTTGCTGTCTGTGCATTTTTTTAGGGCTTCATTTTTGTTGTTGTGATCGCTATAAATCACTGGCATTAGCATAGCTGTACTTTTTTTTAAAAAACCCAAAGGCCATTTAGTTAATTAATTAATTTTGGTTTTCTGTGACAGATACAATAATGTCAAAGAAAACATATAGTGCTGAGGAGGCATATGCCATTCTTGCGTCAGAGTCAGATGCCTCTATGTCTGACTCAGACCCCAATTTTGACCCTGCCATATGCTCAGATACATCATTAGATGCAGTCTCAACTGATAGTGATGTATCTGTGGCTGCTAGCCCCCCCGACAGCCCCCCTGCTAGCCCCCCTGCCAGCCCCCCTGCTAGAACGAGGCGTGTTGCTGCCATTGCCGCTGAAGAGTGGGTAACGCCTCATCTCCAGAGGCCAGATATCCCACCCTTCACAGCAAATGCTGGCATAAATATAGATGTGGCAGGTTTTAGCCCCCAACAGTTTCTGGAGGTGTTTCTGGGTGATGATGTATTGGGGAACATTGTCACCCAAACTAATTTATATGCCCATCAGTACCGTGCTGCAAAGCCTGAAACATATTTGGCAAAGCAGCAATGGGCCCCCATCAATGTGCCAGAATTTAAAAAATTCTGGGCATTGACTATGCTGATGGGCATCATAAAGAAGCCCTCCGTTCGCTCCTACTGGAGCAGTAGCCCCATCTGCTCTACCCCCATTTTCTCCCAGAGTATGTTGAGGCAGAGGTATGAAATGATTCTTCATTTCATGCACTTCAGCGACAACAGCCTGTGCCCCCCTAGGGAGCATCCCCAATTTGACAGGCTGTATAAAATCCGCCCCCCTGATTACCCACTTTTCTGCCAGGTTTGCAGAGGCTTATACACCTGGAAGGAATATATGCGTTGATGAATCCCTGATGAAGTATAAGGGAAGGCTGGGATTCAAACAGTATATTCCTTCCAAGCGCTCCAGGTATGGGGTAAAGGTGTATAAGTTCTGTGAGAGCGAGACTGGGTATACTCAGGCCTTCCGGGTGTATGAGGGAAAGGATAGCCACCTTGACCCTCCAGGTTGCCCAGAACATATGGGAACCACTGGCAAGATTGTCTGGGGCCTGATATTACCCCTAATGAACAAAGGGTATCACTTGTACTTAGACAATTTTTATACAAGTGTCCTTTTGTTCAAGCTACTGTATTGCTTTGATACAGTAGCTTGCGGTACTATTAAAAAGAACCGCACAGGTTTCCCAGGACAACTTGTACGCACCCGGCTACAAAGGGGGGAGACCTCAGCTCTGCACCAAGAGGAGCTGTTGGCACTTAAGTACAGAGACAAGAAGGATGTATACCTTCTTACCACCATCCACACAGAGAGGACGGTGGCAGTCTCTGTACGTGGCAGAGCTGAGATCATAAGGAAGCCAGTGTGCATCAAGTCTTATAACCGGCATATGGGTGGGGTTGATCTGGCAGATCAGCTGCTGCAGCCCTACCTAATTATGCGGAAGACAAGGGCCTGGTACAAAAAGGTTGCAATTTACCTAATGCAGATTGCAACCCACAACGCTTTTTTGTTGTTCAAAAAAGCAAAACCCCGGAATGAAACAGACTTTTTTACAATTTCAGCTCCAGATAATTTCGGGGATTTTGTACCATTGCACCTGCTCCCCGGGCGGTTGATGGGAGAGAGCAGAGTTGGGGCTACTCATTTTATTTTTAAAATCCCCCCTACTGCCGCAAAGCAGAGACCACAAAAAAAATGCAGAGTCTGTACCAAGAGGGGGCAGAGAAGGGACACTGTATATCACTGTCCTGATTGCCCTGGACAGCCTGGACTCTGCATTGGGGACTGCTTCAAGCGGGTACCATACAATGGTCAATTTTTAAAAAATAAATAAATTTGCTGTTATTTTTTTTTGTTATGTTTACTGTTACATTTTTTGTTGTTATTTTTTTACTTTTAATGTGCCAGATTTTTACATTTCACTAATATATTTTTTTTCTTTCTAAAATGGGGCTGTCAAACCTATGCATGGGGGACATAGGTGTTCTCAAGGTGCCTTGCAGAAAACAACCTGTAGTATTTTTTTGCACTAACTTACAACAGTCTCTCCTAAATCATAGTCAAAAAGCAATGTGTGTGTAAAAATGAAAACTGAAAAATTGCCACCATACACTTTCTCCAATTTTTTTGGCTAAAACGGTTGCTTCAAAGGCATCAAAGCACACCATATACAATACCTTGGGGTGTCAACATTTCAAAAATATACACTTTCATGGCAATAAATAAAAGTGGGGTTTACAGTAGGCCCCAAACTAAAGATAGGCCTATCAGAAGAAATACTCTCACTTAATAACTAAAATCGCAAGTCATAAAATTGTAACATAACCTTCCCAAAATCCTGGCAAACCTCTGCATGGGGGGCATAGGTGTACTCAAGGTGCCTAGCAGAAAACAACCTGAAGTATTTTTTTGCACTAACTTACAACAGTCTCTCCTAAATCATAGTCAAAAAGCAATGTGTGTGTAAAAATGAAAATTGAAAAAATGCCACCATACACTTTCTCCAATTTTTTTGGCTAAAACAGTTACTTCAAATGCATCAAAGCACACCATATACAATACCTTGGGGTGTCAACATTTCAAAAATATGCACATTCATGGAAACAAATAAATTGGGGGTATTTTAACATACCCCCAAAAAGACAATAGGCAAAGAAAATATGTTAAATGTGAAAAAAAAAATCACAAACGCATGTTGGACATTTGGCATTACACCCCCCGAACAAGCCAAGAAACTTATGCATAGGTGGTATCACTGTACTCAAGAGATGTTGGTGAACACATATTGGGGTCTTCTTTGGCAGTAACACATAACAGGAGCTGAGAATTCATGTCTAAAGTACAATGTGTGTGAAAAATAACACACAAAAAATGACTGCCCAATAGTTTGACAAAGACTGGTGGTTGAATTAGTGCATGGAAAGTGTTAAAATACCAGCATTTGAAATACCCTAGGGTGTCTACTTTTCAAAAATATATGGTTTTATGGGGGTAAATTACATTGGCCGGCTTCAGAAATGTCCTACATAGGACATGGGTGCATGGGATGTGAAAATTCCAAGTTGAAAAACTGGAATGCGCCCCCCTAAAAATAAGGCCTTTTAGCCCCCAGAGAACCCGACACACCTATACATAGGTGGTATCACTGTACTCGGGAGATGTTGTTGAACACATATTGAGTTTTTTTAGGCAGTAACACATAACAGGGACTGAGAATATATGCCTAAAGTACAATGTGTGTGAAAAATAATGCAAAAAAAATGACTGCCTAAAAGTTTGACAAAGACTAGTGGTTGAATTAGTGCATGGAAAGTGTTAAAATACCAGCATTTGAAATACCCTAGGGTGTCTACTTTTCAAAAATATATGGTTTGATGGGGGTAATTTACATTGCCCGGCTTCAGAAATGTCCCAAATAGGACATGGGTGCATGATGACAGATATGAAAATTCCAAGTTGAAAAACTGGAATGCGCCCCCTAAAATTAAGGCCTTTTAGCCCCCAGAGAACCCAACACACCTATACATGGGTGGTATCACTGTGCTCAGGAGATGTTGTTGAATACATATTGAGGTGTTTTCTGGCAGTAACACATAACAGGGACTGAGAATATATGCCTAAAGTACAATGTGTGTGAAAAATAACACAAAAAAAATGACTACCCAAAAGTTTGACAAAGACTAGTGGTTGAAATAGTGCATGGAAAGTGTTAAAATAACAGCATTTTAAATACCCTAGGGTGTCTACTTTTCAAAAATATATGGTTTGATGAGGGTAATTTACATTGCCCGGCTTCAGAAATGTCCCAAATAGGACATGGGTGAATGCGCCCCCCTAAAAATAAGGCCTTTTAGCCCACAGAGAACCCAACACACCTATACATGGGTGGTATCAATGTACTCAGGAGATGTTGTTGAATACATATTGAGTTTTTTTTTTGGCAGTAACACATAACAGGGACTGAGAATATATGCCTAAAGTACAATGTGTGTGAAAAAATAATGCAAAAAAAATGACTAACTAAAAGTTTGACAAAGACTAGTGGTTGAATTAGTGCATGGAAAGTGTTACAATACCAGCATTTGAAATACCCTAGAAATACCCTAGGGTGTCTACTTTTCAAAAATATATGGTTTGATGGGGGTAATTTACATTGCCCGGATTCAGAAATGTCCCAAATAGGACATGGGTGCATGATGACAGATATGAAAATTCCAAGTTGAAAAACTGGAATGCGCCCCCTAAAAATAAGGCCTTTTAGCCCCCAGAGAACCCAACACACCTATACATGGGTGGTATCACTGTACTCAGGAGATGTTGTTGAATACATATTGAGGTTTTTTTTGGCAGTAACACATAACAGGGACTGAGAATATATGCCTAAAGTACAATGTGTATGAAAAATAATGCAAAAAAATGACTTCCTAAAAGTTTGACAAAGACTAGTGGTTGAATTAGTGCATGGAAAGTGTTAAAATACCAGAATTTGAAATACCCTAGGGTGTCTACTTTTCAAAAATATATGGTTTAATGGGGGGTAATTTACATTGGCCGACTTCAGAAATGTCCCAAATAGGACATGGGTGCATGATGACAGATGTGAAAATTCCAAGTTGAAAAACTGGAATGCGCCCCCTAAAAATAAGGCCTTTTAGCCCCCAGAGAACCCGACACACCTATACATGGGTGGTATCACTGTACTCAAAAGATGTTGTTGAACACATATTGAGGTGTTTTTGGTCAGTAACATATAACAGGAACTGAGAATCCATGCCTAAAATACAATGCGTGTGAAAAATAAACACACCAAAATGACTACCCAAAAGTTTGACAAAGACTGGTGGTTGAATTAGTGCATGCAAAGTGTTTAAAATACCAGCATTTGAAATACTCTAGGGTGTCTACTTTTTAAAAATATATGGTTTGATGGGGGTAATTTACATTGTCCGGCTTCAGAAATGTCCCAAATAGGACATGGGTGCATGATGACAGATGTGAAAATTCCAAGTTAAAAAACTGGAATGTGCCCCCTAAAAAATAAGGACTTTTAGCCCCCAGAGAACCCAACAGACCTATACATGGGTGGTATCACTGTACTCAGGAGATGCTGCTGAAGACATATTGGGGTGTTATTTGGCAGTAACCCTTAACGTTCTCAGTAAACGTATTCTTGAATTGCTATTTTGTCAAAAAATCACCACTTTTTTTTTTTTCAAACTTTGGCATAGATTGGTGGTAAAATAGTTGCATGGAAAGAGTCAAAATACCCCATGTTTAATACCTTAGGTTGTGTTCTTTTAAAAAATCTATATATGTGAAGGGTTAATCAGGGATTCCTGACAGATATCAGTGTTCCAATGTAACTATCGCTAATTTTTTTTAAAAAAATTGGAAATAGCAAAGTGCTACTTGTACTTATTGCCCTATAACTTGCAAAAAAAAGCAAAGAACATGTAAACATTGAATATTTCTAAACTCAGGACAAAATTTAGAAACTATTTAGCATGGGAGTTTTTTGGTAGTTGTTGAAGTGTAGGAGATTTTGAGGGTCAAAGTTAGAAAAAGTGTGTTTTTTCAATTTTTTCCTCATATTTTACAATTTTTTTTATAGTAAATTATAAGATATGATGAAAATAATGGTATCTTTAGAAAGTCCATTTAATGGCGAGAAAAACGGTATATAATATGTGTGGGTACAGTAAATGAATAAGAGGAAAATTACAGCTAAACACAAACACTGCAGAAATGTAAAAATAGCCTTGGTCCCAAACGGACAGAAAATGGAAAAGTGCTGCGGTCATTAAGGGGTTAAACATGACATGTTTAAGAACCGAATTAAGGTTTGAAACGTTGTTTGTATGATGGACCCTGCAAGAAAATAATAAAGGTCTTTTAATTTTACTGGAGGCTGGAAAATTACTTCTTTGGATTACATATTGGGGTCTGGCTAACCCTTTCCTGTGCCCCAGACAGAAAAAGGTGCTGTCTTTCACAACTATATTTATGAAATTAAACACCACCAACTGTTCGGATATCTTCAAAAGAAGTTGTTCCTTTAACATGAAGTAAAAGCAAGCGTAAACAAAATCTCTCAACATCTGAAATTAAACTTACAGAGTACATGCGACCAATAGTGTTATTTGATCGATCTTGTAATCTTTTTTTTCCATGTTGTTGTGTTTTGATAAAAAACAAAATGCTGAGGAATATCAGTGTAAAGAAATGCATGATCTGACAAATCTTGTTGGTTTAATTTAAACCAAGCAGTCAAAGTTGTGTCTCTATAATGTGTTCTTTCTACTGTAGTTTCAATATTGTCTTCAGTAAAATATACTGACTGTTCTCCAGGAAGGTAAACTTGTAATCGCACAATGGTATGCGATTGATGGTGCATATGGAAGCCAAAAAGCCGCCATGCTGCTTCTGGAGCACTAACATATCTGGAATCCATAAATTAAGTTATCTCATAATGAAGTGTTAAATGTTTTTTAATTGCAATATTTGCACAGTCATGCCCTTTATAAATATATTTGAATATGTACTTTACACTTTTTATGGAAGCAAATCTTTCTATATTAATATGGCAGTTGTATTTTCATGTCTAGTATGGGTTGTATGGTACAACCCAAGAGTTATCAATTTTTTTTACCATTTATTTCAATAGAAACAGTTTTTTTGCTTCTCTTGTAATGTGGATAATCATCTACATTCATCAAAGTTTCTTCCTGGAAGGATTTTGGAAATTACTTAGAGTAAACCCCCATCAACCATACATGGAGATCTTAGATTATGCTCCCCACAGGGCCCATGTATCCTCTGATTGTTAACAATTGCATGTAACCGGGATTTGAGTTGAATATCAGGTATTTCTGCAGAAATAAAACTATCCATTTAGCATTTTTAGGCTTATCTTCTGCAGATAAAATAATCAAAATATGTTCATGAGGTAATCCACGTTTTTGAAATTCAATTACATGAACTTTGGCAGCTGGTTTACCCAAAACATGTTTCTTTGTGATATCATCAAGAAGTTCTTGAAGTTTTAAATGACAATCAGGTCGAAATTCAACTGCTTGAACTTCTTTCAGATTAACAACATTTCCGACCATTTTAGGTTACATGTCATGGTTATGAAAAAATCAGGCTTCCCATACTTTCTAACAATAGCCATTGCATCTTGATAATTCTGTACTATGTTTCTTGGACTACCTTGGAATGTTGAAGGAAGTTTAACTGCTTTGCCTGGAAGTAAGCCCTGGTCTTCAGCTGCACTTTAAAGATGGTCCATAAGACCTGTATACTTTTTAACCCTCATTTTGACTGATTTTGTCTAACATAGTTTAAAACGATTACCTTCTGTCTTAACATATGCATCTACAGAGTACTGCTGAGTCAATTTGCCAGCACTCAGAAATGGGTTAAACTCATGACGTATGGAAAGTATATACCCATAAAATTGCATTTGTGTGACCCTTTCTCTTGGCTTTGCTAAGGATTGAGTCTTATATTTCTAACAGTAGTAGGGTTGTAATTAAGTTTAATTTTAGGTGACCAACTTTGATCCCCAAAAGGGAAAAATTAGTGGATACAACATTGGCTCCAAATTTGGATCTAAAATACTTATCCTTTCTGGGGGATTTTCATTGTTAGGACTTCGACAATAAATAATATCTCGCTCAAGAGGAGGTTCACCATCTGCATTTTAGAAAATAATAGCTACTACCTCATTACACCGAGGAGCATTATATCTACGTGGTACAGTTGCAGGTGTAACACAATTTTCGATCTTGTAATCTTTTTTTTCCCATGTTGTTGTGTTTTGATAAAAAACAAAATGCTGAGGAATATTCAGTGTAAAAGAAATGCATGATCTGACAAATCTTGTTGGTTTAATTTAAACCAAGCAGTCAAAGTTGTTGTCTCTATAATGTGTTTCTTTCTACTATAGTTTCAATATTGTCTTCAGTAAAATATATACTGACTGTTCTCCAGGAAGGTAAACTTGTAATCGCACAATGGTATGCGATTGATGGTGCATGTGGAAGCCAAAAAAGCCGCCATGCTGCTTCTGGAGCACTAACATATCTGGAATCCATAATTAAGTAATCTCATAATGAAGTGTTAAATGTTTTTTAATTGCAATATTTGCACAGTCATGCCCTTTATAAATATATTTGAATATGTACTTTTACACTTTTTATGGAAGCAAAGGGCTTTCTATATTAATATGGCAGTTGTATTTTTCATGTCTAGTATGGTTTGTATGGGTACAACCCCCCATAGAGTTATCAATTTTTTTTACCATTTATTTCAATAGAAACAGTTTTTTTGCTTCTCTTGTAATGTGGATAATCATCACATTCATCAAAGTTTCTTCCTGGAAGGATTTTGGAAATTACTTAGAGCAAGAAACCCCATCAACCATACATGAGATCTTAGATTATGCTCCCCACAGGGCCATGTATCATCTGATTGTAACAATGCATGTAACCGGGATTGAGTTGAAATAACAGGTAGCTTCTGCAGAAATAAAACCTATCCATTTAGCATTTTTTAGGCTTATCTTCTGCAGATAAAATAATCAAAATATGTTTCATGAGGTAATCACGTTTTTGAAATTCAATTACATGAACTTTGGCAGCTGGTTTACCCAAAACATGTTTCTCTTGTGATATCATCAAGAAGGTTCTTGAAGTTTTAAAATGAAATCAGGTCGAAATTCAACTGCTTGAACTTCTTTCAGATTAACAACAATTTCCGACTATTTTAGGTTACATGTCATGGTTATGAAAAAATCAGGCTTCCCAGTACTTTCTAATCAATAAGCCATTGCATCTTGATAATTCTGTACTATGTTTCTTTGGACTACCTTGGAATGTTGAAGGAAGTTTAAATACTGTCTTTGCCTGGAAGTAAGCCCTGGTCTTCAGCTGCACTTTAAGATGGTCCATAAGACCTGTATTACTTTTTAACCCTCAATTTTGGACTGATTTTGTCTAACATAGTTTAAAACGATTACCTTCTGTCTTAACATATGCATCTACAGAGTACTGCTGAGTCAATTTGCCAGCACTCAGAAATGGGTTAAAACTTCATGACGTTATGAAAGTATATACCCATAAAATTGCATTTGTGTGACCCTTTCTCGTGGCTTTGCTACGAGGATTGAGTTCTTATATTTCTAACAGTAGTAGGGTTGTGTAATTAAGTTTAATTTTAGGTGACCAACTTGATCCCCAAAAGGGGAAAATTAGTGGATACAACATTGCTCCAAATTGGGATCTTAAAATACTTATCCTTTACTGGGGGATTTTCATTGTTAGGACTTCGACAATAAATAATCATCTCACTCAGAGGAGGTTCACCATCTGCATTTTAGAAAATAATAGCTACCTCATGTACAACCAGAGAAGCATTATATCTACGTGGTACAGTTGCAGGGTGTAACACAAATTCTTCGAGATGCATCGTCTAAACATTCCTGTCTCTACTTCATACAACATTTTGCATGCTTCAGCAAAAGGATTGTTTAAAGCCATAAAAGAACTCAACTCAGTCATTAATTTAGTGTTTCAATTTGTATTTTTATCAATCATAAGGCGCTGTTGTGTAGCCTCATCTGGATCAAGAATATACATTTGTGCAAAACTTTCTATTATCCTCATTGGAAGGATGAAGTGATTCCAGTTCTGTGGTATTTTGTCCATTAATTCTAAATAGTAAGGGGCCATAGCCAGGAGGAGGAGCCATATTCGCCCCCATTGATAGCAAATGCCAAAGAATTATTAAAATATCTAATATGTTGTGTACATTTTTTTTAATGTTTATGATTTCCTGTAATTAGGCTTTTTATTATATGAGCAACTTAAATAGGTTTAATAATTACTTTTCCTTTGCTGTCAGCATTGACTAAATAGTTTGTCTGATGGCTTCTCTTTTTGAAAAGGTAATGCACTCACAGTTGGTGCATATAACAATTAGCTCGCCACAGTTATTATGATCAAATTAATCATCATATCTCGCAATTGCTGCAATGTGTTGAGTATGTTTAGCAAAATATGTACAATGGCGTTGAACACGACTTGCACTAAGTTTGCTTTTACGTTCCCTTTCTGTATTGCTTATTCTAAGTTGTTTTTTTGTTTCTGATTATTAATTTTCTGAACGTGCTTTTCTATGAGCAAAGTATAAGCATTTTTTGTTGTTCTTTGTCTCTGATTTTCTGTCATATTTGCTCTCTATCTTCTTTTCTGAACTGCTTTTGATTCCCTTAAATGGGCCCTTCTTCATTTTTTTTATTTGTATTTATTCTATCTCTCTCATTTCGTCTCTTTTTTTTGCATCAGATTGTTCTTCTAAAGATAATTTTCTTTTAGGGGGCGCATGTTTTCTGTAAGTTATTTTTAATTTTTTGATATATATATTGAAGCTACAGCAGTAGAAAAACCCTATTTGATCAGACTTATTCTATATATATATATATATATATTTAAGCTACAGGTGTAGTGACACCCAATTTAGCCAGACTTATTATATATATATATATATATATATATATATATATATATATACATACATATTTAACTGACAGGTATAGTGACAACCTTATTTGGATAGACTGGTGTCCTAAATATATCCAAAATATATTATATATAATAAAGCTATAGGTGTATATACAATATTTTATTTATTTAATTAAGCGACAAAAGTAGCCACACTGTATTTGTAAACACTGCTTTTATATATATTTCAAATAAGCTACAGGTATTGTAAAACCCTATTTGGATGATCTACTATCCTATATATATAATTTATATACAGGTGTTCAAACACCCTATTTGGTCTGACATATTTAATATATATATATATATATTATATATATATATATATATATATATATATAACCTATAGATGTAACAACACCTTTATTTGAATTTTTAAACAATATTTTATTTATTTAATTAAGTTACAAAAGTAGCAATACTGTATTTAAACAATCTGTTTTTATATATATTAAAATAAAGAGAAAACCCAGCACTCACTTACAAGCTCTCACTTAAGATTTAAAAGCAAAAATGGAAAGGTTAGTTACCGCATCTGGCTAAATGGGACAAGCCCAGGTACCTCGTCAAGGTCCTTTCCAATACCTGGGACCCGAAAACAGCCACACAATGCAAACTTTCAAATCCAAACAAACTGGGAACAAGGGAAGGGTGCACAGGAATATGTAATCACCCTAGACATATACAAAACACGGAAGGGAACTGCACTCTCATACTGGACCGGGTACACAACCCATGACCCTGCAACATGCTCAGCCCTGGGTGCCACTGGCACTCACAGGAAGCTGTGCTGCACCCAGAGTCACAGGCAGTTAACCCCAGTCAGGTCTGGGTGCAAGAACCATAGGGAAAATTACAAAACAAATGAATACAACACACAGAGAAAACCCAGCACTCACTCACTCGCTGAGCATGTTACAGGGTCATGGGATGTGTACCCGGTCTAGTGTGAGAGTGCAGTTCCCTTCCGTGTTTTGTATATGTCTAGGGTGATTACATATTCCTGTGCACCCTTCCCTTGTTCCCAGGATGTTTGGATTTGAAAGCTTGCATTGTGTGGCTGTTTTCGGGTCCCAGGTATTGGAAAGGACCTTGACGAGGTACCTGGGCTTGTCCCATTTGGCCAGATGCGGTAACTAACCTTTCCATTTTTGCTTTTAAATCTTAGCTGAGAGCTTGTAAGTGAGTGCTGGGTTTTCTCTGTATGTTGTATTAATTTGTTTTGTAATATTCCCTATGGTTCTTGCACCCAGACCTGACTGGGGTTAACGGCCTGTGACTCTGGGAGCAGCACAGCTTCCTGTGATTGCCAGTGGCACCCAGGGCTAAGCATGTTGCAGGGTCATTGGATGTGTACCCGGTCCAGTATGAGAGTGCAGTTCCCTTCCGTGTTTTGTATATGTCTAGGGTGATTACATATTCCTGTGCACCCTTCCCTTGTTCACAGTTTGTTTGGATTTGAAAGCTTGCATTGTGTGGCTATTTTAGGGTCTCAGGTATTGGAAAGGACCTTGACGATGTACCTGGGCTTGTCCCATTTGGCCAGATGCGGTAACTAACCTTTCCATTTTTGCTTTTAAATCTTAGCTGAGAGCTTGTAAGTGAGTGCTGGGTTTTCTCTGTATGTTGTATTAATTTGTTTTGTAATTTTCCCTATGTTTCTTGCACCCAGACCTGACTGGGGTTAACTGCCTGTGACTCTGGGTGCAGCACAGCTTCCTGTGAGTGCCAGTGGCACCCAGGGCTGAGCATGTTGCAGGGTCATGGGATGTGTACCCGGTCCAGTATGAGAGTGCAGTTCCCTTCCGTGTTTTGTATATGTCTAGGGTGATTACATATTCATGTGCACCCTTCCCTTGTTCCCAATCTGTTTGGATTTGAAAGCTTGCATTGTGTGGCTGTTTTCGGGTCCCAGGTATTGGAAAGGACCTTGACGAGGTACCTGGGCTTGTCCCATTTGGCCAGATGCGGTAACTAACCTTTCCATTTTTGCTTTTAAATCTTATATATATATGTGTGTATATATATATATATATATATATATATATATTGATTGAACCTACAGGTGTAAATATACCCTTATTTGAATGGACTGCTGTCCTAAATATATTGAAAATATGTTATTTCTAATAAAGCTACAGGATATATAAACAAGCTACCGAAGTAGCAAAAATGGATTATGAAAACTGCTTTAATCTATATATAAATACTTATACAGGTGTAGTGACAGCCTATTTTTATGTGTAAGTATATATATATATATATATATATATATATATATATATATATATCATACAGATTATAGAATACCTAGGGACAGAGGGTCCTCAGGGAAGTCCCAAAAGTGCTACCAGCAAGGTATACCCTACTACTATAATATTTTATATTTTAGTATAGATACATCTAAAAACTATAGCAGCCAGTCTCCACAAATATAGATAAGTCCCTAAAACTTATCAAATAAGAACAAATATAGGAAGATCGGGGATGGCGCTGTATCTAAAAAATACATATATACCAATAAATGTGGTTACTATTGCAGGTGACTATTTATCCCCAGCCACATCAATGGTAGTATCATTGAACAAAGTCATTGGCATCTATTTATCAAAGCGTCAACTTTTTTGCATTCAACGGCACCAATACGCTACCACGGACCTGAATACGCTCTCCAAAGTTACCAAAAAAGCTGTCAAAAAGCCAAGTACTGGTGATGAGCTGCGGACTGTTGTTAACTAACAGTCATCAATCTCGCTGCTATTCGGCTTTTTTACAGCTTTCTTGGTACCCTGTCACTATACACCCATACTATACTATACTGTTTACCCCCTATACCGCCGCTCCTGGACCCCGCCGCAACTAAATAAAGTGTTTAACCCCTAAACCGCCGCTCCTGGACCCCTCCGCAAACCCTAAACGCCGCTCCCGGACCCCGCTGCAACTAAATACAATTATTAACCCCTAAACTGCCGCTCCCGGAGCCCACCACCACCTACATTATGCTTATTAACCCCTAATCTGCTGCCCCCTACACCGCCGCCACCTACCTACATTTATTAACCCCTAATCTGCTGCCCCAACGTCGCCGCCACTATATTAAATTTATTAACCCCTAAACCTAAGTCTAAAACTAACCCTAACACTCCCTAACTTAAATATAATTTAAATATATCTAAATAAATATTACAATCATTAACTAAATTATTCCTATTTAAAACTAAATACTTACCTGTAAAATAAACCCTAGGATATAACTAATAGTTACATTGTATCTATCTTAGGTTTTATTTTTATTTTACAGACAAGATTGTATTTATTTTAATTAGGTACAATAGTTATTAAATAGTTATTAGCTATTTAATAACTTCCTAGTTAAAAGACAAATATACCTGTAAAATAAAACCTAACCTAAGTTCAAATTACACCTAACACTACACTATAATTAAATAAATTCCCTAAACTAAATACAATTAAAAAAATTATCTAAATTACAAAAAAACAAACACTAAACTACAGAAAATAATAAAATTACAAGATTTTTAAACTAATTACACCTAATCTAATCCCCCTAACAAAATAAAAAAAAACAACAAAATAAAAAAAGCCCTACCCTACACTATATTACAAATAACCTTTAAAAGGGCCTTTTGCGGGGCATTGCCCCAAAGTAATCAGCTCTTTTACCTGTAAAAAAAAAATTGCAACCCCCCCTAACACTAAAACCCACCACCCACACAACCAACCCTACTCTAAAACCCACCCAATCCCCCCTTAAAAAAACCTAACACTAACCCCTTTAAGATCACCCTACCTTGAGAAGTCTTCACCCAACCGGGCTGAAGTCCTCTATGAAGCCGGCAGAAGTGGTCCTCCAGACGAGCAGAAGTCGTCCTCCAGACGGGCAGAAGTCTTCATCCAGGCAGCAGCATCTTCTATCTTCATCCATCCGGCGCGGAGCGGCTTGATCTTCAAGACATCCGACGAGGAGCATCCTCTTCTTTCGACGTCTTCTTGATGAATGAATGCTCCTTTAAATGACGTCATCCAAGATCGCGTCCCTTGAATTCCGATTGGCTGATAGAGTTCTATCAGCCAATCGGAATTAAGGTAGGAAAAATCCTATTGGCTGATGCAATCAGCCATTAGGATTGAGCTCGCATTCTATTGACTGTTCCAATAGAATGTGAGCTCAATCCTATTGGCTGATTGAATCACAATTTGCTGCGAGCGAGAGGCGTGGCTTTCCACAAACGTGCAGTGTTTGATTCACACTGACATATATGTAAATTCCTATGCCTGTAAAATATTTTCGCAAGTTGCGATCAGCAATTTCCGTAACTCCGCCCACGCATTATTTATACTGTAACAATGCATAGTTACTGTTTCAATAATGTAGACACTGACACTGAATGAATAAGCAGTTATATAAATTATGTACAAAATGACACTTATACATACACTTCCTTTCGATACATACGGCTAAATGCTAAATTATTTAAAGTGTTAGTATGAACATCCTATTATATAAAAGGCCAAGTGTGTTTGTCTGAAGCTGTCATGCACAGTAGAGACAGCACGAGGACAACACACCTGGCCTTTGAGCCCTACTCCCTAGCTGATCCTCAACCATCATCTGCGGCATAAGTGGGCGTGGCCAGGCATGAGCGGGGGAGTGGCTGGCGTGAAGGGGGCATGGCCGGGCGTGAATGGCTGTGAAAGGGGCATGACCGGGTGTGAAGGGGGCATGGTCAGGCACGGTCGCGAGATAGAGAGGGGAGAGAGACAGAGAGGAGGGGAGAGAGAGCAGGGGAGAGTCAGAGAGAGAGGAGAGGGGGAGAGAGAGAGAGAGAGAGAGAGAGAGGAGAGAGAGAGAGAGAGAGAGAGAGAGAGAGAGAGAGAGAGAGGAGAGAGAGGGAGAGAGAGAGAGAGAGAGAGAGCAAAAGAGAGGGGGGAGAGAGCACAAAAGAGAGGGGGGGAGAGAGAGAGAGAGCAAAAGAGGGGGGAGAGAGAGAGCACAAAAGAGAGGGGGGAGAGAGAGAGAGCAAAAGAGAGGGAAGAGAGAGCGCAAAAGAGAGGGGGAGAGAGAGAGCACAAAAGAGAGGGGGGAGATAGAGCACAAAAGAGAGGGGGGGAGAGAGAGAGCAAGCAAAAGAGGGGGAGAGAGAGAGCACAAAAGAGAGAGGGGAGAGAGAGGAGGAGAGAGAGGAGAGGAGGGAGAGAGAGGAGGGAGAGAGAGAGGAGGAGAGAGAGAGAGAGAGAGGGGGAGGGAGAGAGAGGAGGGGAGGGGGGGAGAGAGAGAGAGGAGGGGGGGAAAGAGAGAGAGGAGGAGGGGGGAGAGAGAGGAGGAGGGAGGAGGAGAGATAGAGGAGGGGGGAGAGAGAGAGAGAGAGGAGGGGGAGAGAGAGAGGGGAGGGGAGGGAGAGAGAGAGAGGAGGGGGGGAGAGAGAGGGGAGGGAGAGAGAGAGGGGGAGAGAGAGCTCAAAAGAGAGGGGGAGAGAGAGTGCAAATTAGATGGGGGAGAGAGAGGGGGGAGAGAGAGAGCTCAAAAGAGAGGGGGATAGAGAGCGCAAAAGAGATGGGGAGAGAGAGAGCTCAAAAGAGAGGGGGAGAGAGAGTGCAAAAGAGATGGGGAGAGAGAGGAGCAAAAAGAGAGGGGGGAGAGAGTGCAAAAAAAGGGGGGAGATAGCGCAAAAGATAGGGGGAGAGAGAGAGAGCGCAAAAGAGAGAGTGAGAGAGAGCTCAAAAGAGAGGGGGAGAGAGAGAGCAAAAGAGGGGGGAGAGAGAGAGCACAAAAGAAAGGGGAAAGAGAGAGCAAAAGAGAGGGGGGGAGAGAGCAAAAGAGAGGGGGAGGGAGAGAGCGCAAAAGAGAGGGGGGGAGAGAGAGTGAAAAAAGAGAGGGGGGAGAGAACGCAAAAGAGAGGGGGAGAGAGAGAGAGAGCA